>NW_022639578.1:359251-359501 GCF_010583005.1 Odontomachus brunneus | reverse complement strand
AACCCGTTTTTTGTACTGGTAGACTGTGCAATATAAAGCGCGTTCCGTTACACGTTCGCAACGCTCGCAAACGTTATTTTATTAGCATTCGACTGGCTCTGAGTTAACCCACTTTGAGTTATTCAACCTACGTTTATTGGTCGAACAAAGTACTTATAAGTTTTATGATTGGCTAGTAGAGACTTATGACGTCATTAATCGCTCTCGGAGCAATTAACCCAGGACCAGTCGAACACGCTAAAATATGTTT
>NW_022639578.1:359099-359241 GCF_010583005.1 Odontomachus brunneus | reverse complement strand
TAACCTTCTAACTCTTACGGAAAAACAACATATTGATTGGCTGTCGCGCAGACTTACGTCGCGCGGCAAGCATTACCGCGTTCTGTGTGCAGGAGCTATAACCGATTTGATTACTTTGCGTTAGTAAAACATTAGGTATTTT
>NW_022639578.1:358775-359089 GCF_010583005.1 Odontomachus brunneus | reverse complement strand
ACTTATGACGTCATTAATCGCTCTCGGAGCAATTAACCCAGGACCAGTCGAACACGCTAAAATATGTTTTCTTATGGCTCCTGCACACAGGACGCGGTAATGTTTGCCGCGCGGCGAAAGTCCGCGCGACAGCCAATCAATATGTTGTTTTTCCGTAAGAGCTAGAAAGTTATTACAGAAAGCAGCATATTGATTGGCTGTCGCACGAACTTCCGCCGCGCGGCAAGTGTTGCCGTGTCCTGTGGGCAGAAGCCATTACTCTAAAGCCAGTGGCACACGATGCTTGTTTTTGTGCTGGATTGCTTACTGGATGT
>NW_022639578.1:350156-358765 GCF_010583005.1 Odontomachus brunneus | reverse complement strand
GCCATCTAACATTTGCGGGCGGAAACTAAGTTAAGGTCCTAATATATATTTTATACATATATATTATATTATATATTTTATACATATATATTATACATATATATATATATATATATATATATATATATATATATATATATATATATTATATTTTATACATATATATACGTTTTTTACATATTTTACGTAATATACATGTATATTACATATAATGTAAAAAACCCTAGAATTTGTCAAATGTCCCAACCCTGAACTCTACTATTGGAGCTGCGTTCCGAAATTCACTGCCAGTGCTGAAATTTTATAAAACCCGTTTTTTGTACTGGTAGACTGTGCAATATAAAGCGCGTTCCGTTACACGTTCGCAACGCTCGCAAACGTTATTTTATTAGCATTCGACTGGCTCTGAGTTAACCCACTTTGAGTTATTCAACCTACGTTTATTGGTCGAACAAAGTACTTATAAGTTTTATGATTGGCTAGTAGAGACTTATGACGTCATTAATCGCTCTCGGAGCAATTAACCCAGGACCAGTCGAACACGCTAAAATATGTTTTCTTATGGCTCCTGCACACAGGACGCGGTAATGTTTGCCGCGCGGCGAAAGTCCGCGCGACAGCCAATCAATATGTTGTTTTTCCGTAAGAGCTAGAAAGTTATTACAGAAAGCAGCATATTGATTGGCTGTCGCACGAACTTCCGCCGCGCGGCAAGTGTTGCCGTGTCCTGTGGGCAGAAGCCATTACTCTAAAGCCAGTGGCACACGATGCTTGTTTTTGTGCTGGATTGCTTACTGGATGTAAATACTCTATTCTGATTGGTCCGTCTTCAGAAATGCACCAATCAGAACAGGTATTTCCATCCAGCAAGCAATCCAGCATGAAAACAAGCATCGTGTGCCGCTGGCTTTATTGCATTAGTTCAGCAGTGCAACTACAAAGGACAGGACTATAGTATACGTAACATGAACTATAGATTTTTAGTTCTCATATTGCCCACACAGCTACATTAATTGGCCAACACTAGAAAATCACATACGGTTGTGATTGGTGATGGGCAAATGAACCTTGGGCAATTGAACCATTCCCGTCGGGTATAATGTGAATCCTCTAACAGTTTCCAAAATCGATTTCGGAACGTACCCATACATTCGATGTTAGTGGAAAAGAGAGAAGAAAATAAGAAGATTGCAAGATAGTTCAGAAAGTGCAGTTGTAAAGTAGATTTGTTACATCTTTGCTACCGGCTAATATCGAAGTAGCAGAATGAATTAATGGATTTCCTTGGTTATCCAATATTAACATTCTTGTTCTAATTGATAACATATTTTCCGTTTATATATACATACATATATATATATATATATATATTCTTTTTTCGTTCAAAAATTACGTGTATTTTATACTAAATATTTATAGACACGTACTTTTAGTACATGTTGAACCTGATATAACCTAATTTTTTCTATAAACATCCACAGCAGATTGTAAGTGATTACCGTACTTTTCACTATGTATTCTATATGTAAAAGTACTCATCCTGCAACCGGAGTTGAACACGCAATCACTTGCCATTTTTTCAATCGTACTGAAAAATGTCTTGTTGTTGCCGGTGCAAATGTTATACGTGTTTTTCGCTTAATTCCGGATATCGATGTGACAAAGAAAGAGAAATATATAGGTGAGTTTCTCTATTTTCAATTTTCAGTAGATTCTACATCTTCAAAAGATTGTATTAAAATCAAAAGCAATTGTATATGCCATTTTGTCGTAATTTGATTTATTTAAACACATAAATAAATGTGTCACTTGGTCACATGTATTTTTATAATTTTTCAATAAAAAAGAAAACTTGACAGAGTATGTTTAATTGAATTTTTTAAATATTTGAAACAATAATAAATACATGAAAAAAGTTCATATTTCTCATAAGTTCATATATCTCAGTTCTTATATATTTTTTATTGATTTAAATATAAATATAAAAATAAATTTAATTACAGAATCACGTCCTCCTAAAATGAAACTAGAATGTTTGGCACAATATACTTTGCATGGAAACATCATGTCTATGCAGGCTGTTCATCTTATTGGATCACAGAGGGATTCTTTATTACTGAGTTTCCGTGATGCAAAATTGTCTGTTGTGGAATATGATCAAGACATTCATGATTTAAGGACTGTATCTTTACATTATTTTGAAGAAGAAGAAATAAGGGTAAAAGTTTAATTTGAGTTTTATAATTACTATATGTTTTCTATATGTAGATATTGTAGTTTAAATTATAAATAACTCATTATAAACCCAATTATTTCTTCAACAATTTATATATTTTGTTTTTGGACATTTATGTAAAATTAACCCTGAAAGTTGAAGATTTAATATCTTTATACTTCTCAAAGTTTGTATATTTTTTGCAATTTTGTATCTTAATATATACATTTTAAAGATATTTTGAAATTTAAATTGCATGAATCTTTTATTTGTATATGGCTAGGATGGGTGGACAAATCATCATCATATACCTATCGTAAGAGTAGATCCTGAAGGAAGATGTGCTGTAATGTTAATATATGGTAGAAAATTGGTAGTATTACCATTTCGTAAAGATCCTAGTTTGGATGATGGTGATCTGCTTGATACTGCAAAGTTTGCATCATCCAATAAAACTCCCATCTTATCTTCATATATGATAGTGTTAAAAACACTAGAAGAAAAGATGGATAATGTGATAGATTTACAGTTTCTGCATGGATATTATGAGCCTACATTATTAATTTTGTATGAACCAGTAAGAACATTTTCAGGGTAAGAATTAATCTCTCATAAAAACCCAAATATATGTATAATGATATAATGTTGATAAATAAAATTTTAATTCTTATACACAGGCGTATTGCAGTAAGACAGGATACTTGCGCAATGGTTGCTATATCCTTGAACATTCAGCAAAGAGTCCATCCTATTATTTGGTCTGTTTCTAATTTACCATTTGATTGTTATCAAGCTGTCCCTGTGAAAAAACCACTAGGTGGTACATTGATAATGGCTGTTAATTCACTTGTTTATCTGAACCAGAGCATACCACCTTATGGAGTATCACTTAACAGTTTGGCAGATACGAGTACAAATTTCCCATTAAGTAAGATATATTTCTAATAATGCTGACATATAAAGTATCTTAATTGCTAAGTATATCATTACTTATTTCTATTTTTATAGAACCACAAGATGGAGTGAAGATAAGTTTAGAAGGAGCTCAGGTTGCATTTTTGTCTACAGATCGTTTAGTCATTTCCCTGAAAAGCGGAGAATTGTATGTTTTATCCCTGTTTGCTGACAGTATGCGATCTGTACGTGGATTCCATTTTGACAAGGCTGCCGCTAGTGTATTAACATCATGTGTAAGTATTCATACTTACCATTTTACTTTAATTCAACATGAATCAGAATAAATTTAAATTTTCCCCATAATTTGTATTTACTTTTGTTATAAAGGTGTGTATGTGCGAGGATAATTATCTTTTTCTCGGATCTCGACTCGGTAATTCGTTATTATTACGATTCACGGAGAAAGAACCTGAAACTATAAGAAGTCTGAATGACGGCGAGATCAGCATCGAGGATAACGAAAACGAGGAAACCCCAGCTAAAAAGGCAAAACAAGACTTCCTCGGTGACTGGATGGCATCTGATGTGTTAGACATTAAAGATCCAGAAGAATTGGAAGTGTATGGCAGTGAAACGCATACATCTATTCAAATCACATCATATATTTTTGAGGTATTGGAATCTTCTCTTATGTAATATATCTTGGTTTAACTTTTAAAATTTCTAGAACTTTATTCTCTCTCTAGCCATATCACAATATATTGTATTTAAAAAAAATTATATAATTTTTCTTTCTAATTAAAAGTTAAGCCTGTATTTTAATTGTTAATTCTGTTTATTTTTATCAGTAGTAGTACTTATTTTTTATTTGTAGGTGTGCGACAGTTTATTAAATATTGGACCTTGTGGAAATATCTCCATGGGAGAACCAGCTTTTTTGTCAGAAGAATTTGCACACAATCAAAATCCCGATGTAGAGCTCGTGACGACGTCTGGATACGGTAAAAACGGTGCGCTATGTGTACTCCAAAGTTCTATACGTCCTCAGGTATATAATTGATAACTAATTTAACTCTGTTTTCATTTAAATATTTTTATTCAATAATTCACAATTCTAATTTAGCCTTTGATACTGTACATGGAAATGTTAAAAATAATTTTCTTTTTTTTTTATTGAAAATAGGTTGTGACAACGTTTGAATTGCCAGGCTGTGAGGATATGTGGACTGTTATTGGTTCATTAAATAATGACGAGCAAATCAAATCAGAAACAGAAGGATCCCATGCTTTCTTAATATTGAGTCAAGACGATTCGACTATGGTATTATAATGTATATTTTCATTTATATGATAGTTAAAAGAGAATTATATTGTAAATTTTTTTAGACTAACATATATGTTCAAAAGTTCTGTATGCAAATATTTTTATATGATATAAATTGCAGTACAAATTTTACTATGATAAAGCTTTAATGAAGTATTTACCATATACCAAAATTTGCAAGACTTGCACCAAACTTATAAATGTTATATAATAATTAATACTTGAAAATATCTATTTGTTATTTTATTTAAAGATACTGCAAACCGGTCAAGAAATCAATGAAGTAGATCAAAGCGGATTTAGCACACAAGGGAGTACAGTATTTGCTGGAAATCTTGGTGCCAATAGATATATAGTACAAGTCACTCAAATGGGAGTACGTCTTTTGCAAGGCATTGAACAAGTATGTACATTAACTTCTAAGTAAAATCGTATTTTGTGAATTTTGTTGGAATGTATATATATATATATATATATATATATATATATATTAATATACACATGTGAATATATCATTTTTTAATTCTTCATTACAGATTCAACATATGCCCATAGATCTTGGCTGCCCAATTGTACATGCAAGTTGTGCCGACCCATATGTAACATTGCTTTCGGAAGATGGACAAGTGATGCTGCTGACGCTCAGAGAAGTTAGAGGCACAGCAAAATTGCACGCTCAGGCTGCAAATTTATTGTTTGTGAGTTGTTTTATTCATATTGGAATTAATCTTTAGATCATACATTCGAATCACTCATGTCTAAAAAAAAATCGCTTTTAAGTCTTGATAATCTATAATTATTAAAATAAGGTATTTTTAATAAGGTAAAATTTACTTTAAAACTCCAGTTATATTTTTTAATTATATCAAATTATGTAAAAAATTACAAATTTCATAGTTAATTTTTTCATGTATACATGTCTGAATATAAAAGAAAATTAAGTAGATATACGTGAATCTAATATATCAGATTGGAATATCGCAAAAAAATGCAACATTCAAGAACTAATACATAAATGTTATGTAAAATATGTTTCTTAATCTAAAATGTTCTGTATCCATATAACAGCGTCCCCAAATAGAGGCGTTATGCGCTTACAGAGATGTAAGCGGGATTTTTACGACACAGTTGTCCGAGAATGCGGAGGACGAACAAACTGAAGAAGAGCACAATGTAGAAGAACCATCAATAATTGGCAATATCGACAATGAGGATGATCTATTGTACGGTGACGTACCAGCATTTCAAATGCCCACACCGTCGTATCCAAAAACGGATGGAACCACAAAAAAAATACCTTGGTAAATTTTCTTTAGTTTTAAGTGTGTATATAATATTAAACACAAATTCCGTTTTAATATGAATCCATGGCAACAGGTGGCAAAAACACTTGCAAGAAATTAAGCCTACTTACTGGTTACTCGTCTATAGAGACAGCGGAACTCTAGAGATTTATTCGTTACCCGACTTACGTTTGTCTTATCTCATTCGCAATTTCGGCTACGGTCAATACGTGCTACACGACAGCATGGAATCCACGACTCTGCAATCGGCACCAATCAATGAAACCATTAACCCCGAAATGCAGGTATTATCTGTATTCTTTGATACAATTGTTGAGCGTTATATAAAGTGTTATATATATTAAATTTAGCGTCATTTGAAATTAATAAATATATGTATTTCTGTAGGTACGTGAAGTTCTGATGGTCGCTCTGGGACATCATGGAAACCGACCTATGCTTTTGGTACGTCTCGACTCGGAATTGCAAATTTATCAAGCTTACAAGTATCCAAAAGGGCATCTAAAACTGAGGTTTAAGAAATTGGATCATGGGATTATCCCAGGACATTTAAGGTTTGCATGATTATGATCTGATCAAATTTTTAATACAATAATTTCGATCTCTTATATAGATGATATTTCAAAAAATGAATTTTATATTTAATATTTATTTTTGTCGAAATTCTGCTGTTTTCCACTATAATATTTTTCTTCCTTTTGTTGTATGATATTTAGCTCAAAATATTTTTACACAATATTTAACTGAATTTTGTTTTCACAGTCGGAAACCAAAAGAAGAAGATATGTCAATAAATACGAGTGAAACTCGCATCTGTATGATGCGTTATTTCAGCAATATCGCTGGGTACAATGGAGTGTTCATATGCAGCGATTATCCACATTGGATATTTTTAACAGGGCGCGGTGAACTTCGAACGCATCCAATGGGTATTGACGGCTCTGTTACGTCTTTTGCTGCTTTTAATAACATTAATTGTCCGCAAGGCTTTCTATACTTTAATAGAAAGGTATTGTATTGTTTTTTGAGCTATATATATACAAGGTGTTATATCAATTTTTCTTAAACTATTAGCGATAAAAGTTGATCATAAGAAGCTTTGAATAACTCATTCTCTATTATTTTCTCTGCGACTAAATTTTATTTTATTCAAATACTAGGAAGAATTAAGAATATGCGTTCTACCGACTCATTTGTCTTACGATGCACCTTGGCCAGTTAGAAAAGTACCTTTGCGATGTACACCGCATTTCGTTACGTATCATCTCGAGAGCAAAACTTATTGTGTCATAACAAGTACAGCGGAACCTTTGAAAAGCTATTACAGATTCAATGGTGAAGACAAGGTATGAATAAAAATATTATATATATATCTGCAGCATATACATCATTTTATTGTCGCAAAATTAATATTTTATTAATTTTTTATAATTTTTATCAGTACTTGTCTATTGAATTATTTTGATATAGATTTTAAAATATATTTTTACAAACGCATCTTAAGAAATGCGTCATTATTAAACAGGAATTCACAGAAGAGGAGCGTCCGGAAAGATTTCTTTATCCATTTCAAGAACAATTTTGCATCGTGTTATTCTCTCCAGTTTCGTGGGAAACTATTCCCAATACAAAAATTGAATTAGATCAATGGGAACATGTCACTTGTCTGAAAAATGTTTCACTAGCATATGAAGGAACAAGATCTGGTTTGAAGGGTTATATAGTATTGGGGACGAATTACAATTACGGCGAAGATATCACTAGTAGAGGACGAGTAAGTTTTACTTTTCGGTTGAAAATTTTACGGATTTTTCTTACTGATAATTATTTTATATTATTTTCCAATTCGCAGATACTTATATTCGATATCATCGAAGTAGTACCTGAACCAGGCCAACCATTAACAAAAAATAGATTTAAGCAGATTTATGCAAAAGAACAAAAAGGCCCAATAACTGCTATAACGCAAGTATCCGGATTTTTAGTCTCAGCTGTAGGTCAGAAGGTATATTTCTTTTAATTCATAAAAATGTTTAAAAATTACATATCTATAATAAACAGTTTAAATATTATATTGTTTTATTGCAGATTTATATTTGGCAATTAAAAGATAATGATCTTGTTGGAGTTGCATTTATTGATACCCAGATCTATATTCATCAAATGCTAAGTATTAAAAGCCTAATTCTGATAGCTGATGTATATAAATCAATTAGTTTGTTAAGATTTCAGGAAGAGTACAGGACACTCTCTCTTGTTAGTAGAGTGAGTATTATTTAAATTGGTTTAAATATCGATATTATGTATATGTGTGTGTGTATGTGTATATATACAGGTTGTGTGTGTGTATATATTTAAACAAACACATATAAAATGTATGTATCTATATAAAATGTATGTATCTATATTGTTACAGGACTTCAGACCCGCAGAAGTGTACACGATAGAATATTTAATTGATAATACAAATCTAGGTTTTCTCGTCGCTGACGGAGAAAGTAATTTAGCTTTATTTATGTATCAACCGGAGTCCAGAGAGAGCCTTGGAGGTCAAAAGCTAATTAGGAAGGCAGATTTTCATTTAGGACAAAAAATAAATACTTTCTTCCGCATCAGGTGCAGAGTCACTGATCTTGCGAATGATAAGAAGCATTTTTCTGACGCCGACAAGAGGCATGTTACAATGTATGGTAAGTCGAGATAGATATTTATATCTCATAATATTTATGTGAATTGTAACAACGAACATGCTTTAAATAACTTCTTAATGAAATATACTTCAATATATATATATATATATATATATATATATATATATATATATATATATATATATATATATATATATATATATATATATATATATATA
>NW_022639578.1:324396-349806 GCF_010583005.1 Odontomachus brunneus | reverse complement strand
TATATATATATATATATATATATATATATATATATATATATATATATATATACATACATACATATATATATATATATATATATGTGTGTGTGTGTGTGTATATGTGTGTATGTATATATATATATGTGTATTTTTGTACATACATATATGTATGTATGTATTATTTTTCTTTTACGATTTAGCATCATTAGACGGAAGTCTAGGTTACGTTTTACCAGTACCGGAGAAAACATATCGGAGACTACTTATGTTACAAAATGTATTGGTCACACATATTTGTCATATTGCAGGCTTGAATCCAAAAGCATATCGGTAAGCATAATTTTAGAACTAAGAAAACTTAATATAAAAAATTAGAAAATACTTAATACCAAATTATCTTAAAAATCTTTATTAAAAAACGGAAATTATAGATTTATTATATAAAAGTTTTCCACATCATTTTGTAAAGTATAATCCTCATTCCTTTTAATATAGATTTAATGTGATTTAAAAATTAACTTTTCAGTTCTAATGGTTTTGCTTTGTTGTAGCACGTATAAAAGTTATGTACGAAATCAAGGTAATCCAGCAAGAGGTATTATTGATGGTGATTTGGTTTGGCGCTACCTTTTCCTACCTAACAACGAGAAAGCAGATGTAGCCAAGAAAATTGGAACGCGCGTCCAAGAAATTGTTGAAGATATTACGGAGATTGATCGACAAACAGCGCACTTTTAGACATAGTTATACTTAATTAGATATATATATATATAAGCTTTTATATTATTTTTATACTAATTACCTAAGGGAAGTTTCATCGCATATCAATATAGAATGCTAAATGTACACAACAGTACGTACGTTTTGAAGTTACTTCAGTTACTTCAGTTGTTTAATTCAAGGATCGTGTCGAAAAACCTCATTAAACCTAAATTTATGGCATTTTAATACAAAACAACAAATGTAATTTATATATTTATTTTATACAAAGTAATAGAGTGGTTTCGTGATAATATTTTCTGACACACAAAAATAAAGTGATTGTATATCATATATGTGTAACGAGATTAAGCGATTAAGATATTATCAGTATTAATATATGAGATATATTTTCTCAAATGCATCGACCATTTGCGTTATCCATCACTCCTTCCCGGAGAAGCATTGTCGAACGACGAATAACTAGACGAGAAATTCAAAGATGTATGTGGCATTTGAAGATGTAACTATATATACACGTATTTTGTACATATGTAAAATATAAAATTCCTCAAATCTTTTAACATACGTGTAATCAATAAGTCTTGTTGCAAAAAAACTTATAACTTAACGTAATAAGTGTAAGTTATCTTATAAGTTCGGAATTATATGACTGACATCAATATTACTTATTGATCAAACAATTCATAAAAGCTAATCATATAAAGAGAGAGTTTTCTGAATATATTGTTCCATTTCTTATATTTTATAAATTGAATTTTTTTTACCTACAAGTGAGTATCTCAATAAGAAATCCGGTATTGGTGTGTATATAATGATTACTGTTAAACACTTTTTTAAATCATATATTTAATCATATATTTAGTGTCTGTTGAGCCAACGTTGTTAGAAAGAAGACTGTGCGAAGCATTCGATGTGTTTGACAATGCAAGAAGTGGAGAAGTAGACGTTAGAGATTTGGGGACTATAATCAGGGCATTGGGTATTGTTTATCATAAAATGAAATCTGAATAATTTTGTGTATTTCTTACACAATACTTACAATTACTTAATATATCTTATATTGTTTTTTTTTTTTTTATTTAATAGGGTGTGTGATCACTGAAGCTGAGCTACAAGAAATACAGGTAGAAGTCGAAGACGTCGAAAATAATTGCGTGCCACTGAATAGATTTGTAGAATATATGCGCAAAGCAATTAATGAACGCAAGTATGATCATTGATTTTTTTTTCACTATTATATTTAAATTACTCAAAATAGCATTGAAGTATGAACATTATCATTTCTTAATATCATCTTTATATTTAAAATAAAAAATAAACACTCTGTAGAGAATTATTTTATCTTGCTCCTTCACTTATACTTGATTTGATTGACTACAGTGTTTAAGATTTTAATTATCAAGCTTATTCAGTTTTTAATAATTTTACTTACAGTACTTAAATTAATTATCGATATTTAGGTTTAAACCAGCAGAACCTGAAGATTTGTTCAAAGCGTTTCAATTATTAGATCCCGAAAATCGCGGGTATGTTATGAGAGATGACTTAGAAAAAGCAATTATGGAAATTGGAGAGCCATTTACAAAAGAAGAAGTAGCAGATATGATGGCTGTAGCTTGTAACACGGAAACTGGAAAAATTAATTACGAACATTACATCAACTTGCTAATTGTGCGTAACAATATATATTTGTTTCTAAGATTTATTTACCAAGAATACTTCCTATCTAGAAAAAAAAAGATTTACCAAATTGATAAGATCTATCATTTGAAATCTTTTACTCCTAAATAAAAAAAATATATATAGGCAAAAATTCCCGAAGATCTCAATGTATATAGTATTGTTGATAAAATGGATGCTGCAAGATTGGCTGCACCTAAAAAGCGCAGATTGCAAAGCATATTTTATAAGGAAGACGGAACCATTTGACCAAAAAACTTATTTTAGTAAATGTAATTTTTTTAAAAACAGATTAATATATATAATCGACATGCTCAATTTCTTTATTATGCAAGATTATGTAAAAATATAAAGTATATTTTATATATACTAATATACTGGAAAGATATTAATATATTTTTAAACTATACACCATTAAAAAATATTAAACACATGTATGTGTATATATATATGTATACACATGTATGTGTATATATATATATATATATATATATTATGTATATATATTATTATTATTATTATTATTATTATTATTATTATTATTATTATTAGAGTATATATATATATATCTTATTTGGAAGATATACAGACGTGTTTTATAATAACAAAATATTATAAATTCGAAAATATTGGAGGGTCGCCTTTAGTAGCCTGTGCCATTACTGCATTTAACAAATCTTCACTCTGAAGCATTACCTGGTTATACATCGCCTATCGAAATATATAAGCCCCACAAATATTATTAAAACAAATATGAGAAAATATTTTCAATTTTAGGTGGAATAAACAGGAAAGGCACACTCACGATATGTTCTAGTCCCTCTTGCACAGAGTGGTCTCTGGAATACAGCATACTTATTTTTGAGATTTGTGTTGCAACTGGACTTTTCTTCGAGATATCTTCGGCAATTTCTATCGATTTTCTCAATAAGCTGGATTAAATTGTCGAATTATTTACATGACTTCCATTTATACTATTAAAAATTTGTATTTTAACATATATTTTTTAATTTACCTCTCTTCATTGTCCAACATACGATTTACAAATCCATCTTTTAGTGCTTCAGCTGCTGGATATTTTCGTGCTGTATAAACAAGCTCTCTCACTAAGCTGTCAGATCCTACAATCTTTGGGAATCTCTGCAGCGTACCTACATCAGCTGCCATGCCTATATCAATCTCTTTTATTTGAAAATATGCATCAGAAGAACAATAACGTATATCAGTTGCAGACACCATGTCTACACCTGCACCAATACATGCACCATGCACAGCAGCTATCACAGGTTTTGGGCACTGTCAAATAGTTTTGTATCAATGAATTTATGATAATTGTATAAAATAAAAAATAATTATATACTTTTATACTGCTTGATTTTAACTTAATTTTTAACAATTAGTGAAAATTTTATCTTATTTTATAACTTTCATATATGACAAAATACCTTTTCTATTGCATTAAATGTATCTTGATAATCTCTGATTTGGTTTTTCATATATTTGCATTTACGTGCAATATCATCATATTCTGCTATATTCTGACTTAGTTGCATCATTCCCTGTAGGTCAATTCCTGAAACAATAGTTAAATAAAACTTTTTCTACATGTATGATTACATATATATAAATAATTGCAATTATTCAATAATTTACCTGCACAGAATGCTTTACCAGTAGCTGATAGAATAATTACTCTACATTCTGGATCCTTTCCTAATGTTTCAAAACATTCTTTGAATTCTCTATAATAAAATTATAAAAATATAAATGTTTAATCAATTAACAATCAATTATACAAGAAGAAAAATAATTACATACTGCCACATAGTTGGATTTATTGCATTTAGTTTTTCAGGTCTGTTCAATTTAACCATGTAAACAAATGGTTTTGGGATAGATATTGCTAATGTTTTGTAATTAACAGATGACATTATTGTAGAGTATTTCAGTGTAGAAGCTGTTTGTAACTCTATAAATATTCATAACATTATTAAATACCCATTTACTGCAAAATATGTTGCTTTATTCGATATAATCACTAATTAATATAATTAATATAATATAATTAATTAATATAATTATTTAAATTACTTAAATAAATTATATAACTATAATTACTTAAATTAATTTAATTAACATAAATATGATCACAATCATTGTGATCGTAAGTTAGGGTTACGTTTCATTATGTTTATTATGATAAGTTATGTGTTATATAATATTTATCTTGCCTACTCATTTTGACGCCATTGTTAAAAATTACAGAATTAGAGATAAACTTAATAAGCGTTTTAAACTGTTTATGCTAACTCATATAAAGAATATACATATATACGTTTGAAGAGAAATATTTTTAATAATTAAAAATATACACATTAATTCCAAAAATGTTAGATAACAATTTTATATATATCATAATATTTCTAATAATTAGAATAAAATACACTCATTACACTCACTGCACTCATACACATGTATACATAATGCTTACGTTTTATAAATTTGGATAATTGATTTTTCACTATATTGACTGCCATATTGTTGCACCATCGATGTATGGACAAATAGTTTGACACGGATGTTTTGGTATTAAATATTAAGTGAATATTTGTGTCTTAAAAAACTGCTAAACTTTACCTTAATATTTTTCTGGTGACAAAAGATTAATTTTAATAAGGTTATCAATTTCGTTAATGCTTTATGCATCGATCTATTCGTAGACCAAAGTCCGATCAAATCCGATTTATGAACGATGTCTTTGAAACAAAAATGAGCTTGACATTTATGTTAAGTGTTTTTATCAATCGATGATAAGATCGATGACAAGATAAATTCTAAAGCGTCTTCTACAATGGCAGTAGGAGTAGTAGTAAGAAATAAGCAGTAAGTAAATAGACCAATCACAATCGATTATTTTTGAAACGTGAGAATGGAATTGGTCAATTTGCTTACTGCTTATTTCTTACTACTACTCCTACTGCCATTGTAGAAGACGCTTAAAAGTATGAATAATACAAGCATAATCGACCATTGAATAAAGAATACCAGGAAGGAGTATAGAAGAGAAAATCCTTTGTTAGCAGTGCGAAGGATGTGACATCATAAAACTGAACCAATTGCGATTATCGATACCATAGGCCTGTTCTTTGTAGCTGCACTACTGAACTAGTGCAATAAGTTAGAGTGAGAAAACGTATATTTGTTTCACTTCAATATATTGCACCAGTTCAGCAGTGCAACTACAAAGAACAGGCCTCATGAATTGAAGTTGTGACGTCATGTTGTCGAGAGCAAGCAGAGACTAATCAAAAAGAACAGACCTATTGAGAGTGACAGATTGAAGAATATTTTACATTTTAATTGTTAAATAAGTATAAAATTGTTAGTTGTTGTTTATGTGGTTTTGCAAAAACAAAAGGACGTGTGGAAACATTTCATACGTAAGTATATAACATATTCTATTTAAAATTGAATAAAATTAAAAGCATAATTTATAGATTAACTTTGTTGTATCTTATGTATAATAAATGTTCAGCAGTTGTTTTAAGTTGTCTAAGCTAAAGTTGGATTGTTCTTTTAAATTTAGAGGAATAATCTAATTTCAGCACAGATAATTTCAAATACTTGTAAAATAAACATTTTGCTGAAATGTAGTATATTATTATGTAAAATGGGATATGTAAAATTTTATCACAATATATATGTATGTATATAAAATATTATATATGTATAATCAAAATTGATACAATGGAACTATATGTTCTCGGCTTTTTTTTTTAATTTTTTAGATATAAAATGAATGGTAACCTTTGAGGTAGCTCTTTAAAGCCCAATGCAGGATATTAATGCAATCGGTTTTTTACAATATTAACTTTATTCCATATGTTTCGGCCTCAATTTTTGGCCATTGTATTTACACTGAAGATAGCCAAAAATTGAGGCTGAAACGTATGGAATAAAGTTAATATTATAAAAAACCGATTATATTAATATCCTGCATTGGGCTTCAAAGAGCTACCTCAAGGATTACCATTCATTCTATATCTAAAAAATTATATATAATGCATTTTAATATAAATTAAAATATAAATGTTAATTATTAGTGATTTAATTATAATTAATGTTATTTAATATAGTTTTCCAAAACATCTGTTACAACAGCAAAAATGGATTGATTTTATGAATATGCCAAATTGGCAGCCACTACCAAACAGCAAATTATGCTCTAAGCACTTTAGTCCTGACTGCTTCGACAGATCCGGAAAAATCACTAAATTAATTATTATGGCTGTTCCTACTATTAAGTTTGAAAGATTCGAACAGGTATGTAAGCACATATATTGTAATTATAATAGATATTCATAATATGTTATATATTATAATATAAACTAATTCATTAATGAATATATATGTATTTTATAGATATAAAAACAGAAAAGAACACACAAAATAACTATGCTTTCCGAAAAACCTATTACTGAAACACCACAAGTAATGGTAAGTTTTATATACTATATAAAGCACATATATGTACAACATTCATAATCAGTTTTTTTTATTTTAATTTATTTCAAATTGGAAATTAGATTTTAAAGTAAATGAGTAACTTATATATATATTGTATATTATATATAAAATGTCTTATAAGAACATAAATTACTCAAAAACTAATAAGATATTTATTTCAGGAAGTAAATACTATTAATATGGATGAAGAGCCATCAACTTCTAATGAAATGTTACAATCAGTGTAATAGCAAGAAAATAATCTTCCTAATACTTCAAGTAAAGAGAAGAATGAGTCTTCTTATCCAAACCAGATCTTAAGAACCAGATGATATTCCAAGAAAAAATCATCTAAAAAGAAAAATTATGAGAATGGCTACAAATGAAAAGTTACTGAGAAAACAAATAACAAAATTACAAAAAGTGATATATCGACAGAAACGTCGAATTGAAAATTTAACATCTGTTGTCTCAAAATTGCAAAGAAATGGTATGATTACTTATAATGCTAAAGAAGTGTTGGTAAATTGTTTTGGTAGTAATAGAAATTTATTTTTAAATATATTTAAAAGAGCTTCATATAAGAATAAGAAATGCAAAAAAAAAGATGATATTCGAAAATTTGCAATAACTTCACTATTTTTCACCAAGAGCATATAATTACGTAAGAAACATTTTAAATGGTACATTGCCTCATTATAAAATTTTATCGAAATGGTATAAAACTATTAATGGTGAACTAGGCTTTACTTCAGAATCTTTTGAAATATTAAAAAAAAGATATAAGAATGTAGAAAAAAATATTTGTTGTTCTCTCGTATTTGATGAAATGAGTATAAGACAACACGTAGAATGGGTGAATGATAAAGTATATGGACTAGTTAGTGTTGGAAATAATGTTAGTGATGAAAATATTGGTTATGCCAAATAAGTTTTTGTTTTCATGATTGTTGCTATTAATGAATCATGGAAACTCCCATTAGGATACTTTTTTATAGATAGCTTAAATAGCAACAAAAAAACTGATTTAATTAATAACTGTTTACAATTATTGAAAAATTGCCGAATTACTATCACAAATATTACGTTGTCCAACAAATTTAACTGTGGCGAAAATTCTTGCTTATAAATTTGATTTTAAAACATGTTTAAGAAATAAAATGAAAAAAAACAGTATTTGTTTTACAAACCAAAACAAGAAATGAAAATCCTTTATTCATATTTCCAGATCCAGCACATATTATTAAATTAATTCGTAATATTTTTGGAGAAAAAAAAATTTTTTTGATGACCAAAATCAAGAAATTAATTTTAAATACCCTCAAAAGTTAAATGAACTGCAAGAAAAAGAAGGTTTACATTTGTGTAATAAAATTACTTGTGTAATTAAACGTTACATAGATTTTTTTAAACAAAAAATGAAGGTCAACCTAGCTATGCAATTATTAAGTAACTCTGTAGCAGAAGCTTTAATATTTTGTGCTAAACAATTAAAATTAGAGGATTTTAAAAATGCTGGTCCGATGATCAGATTTATTTTTATTATGAATAATGCATTTGATATATTAAATTCTAGAAAGATATCAAATTTTGGTTTTAAACAAGCTGTGTGAAAAAAATGTTGAAAAAGTTGAACAATTTTTTGAAAGTTTAACCGATTATATAACAAAGTTGAAAAATTGTGATGAAACTTTAATTTTAAATTGTAACTGAAAGACTGGATTTTTATGTTTGTTAATCTCTATAAAAAGTTTACTTAGTATTTATAAAATATCTATTGATAAATATAATCTATCATTCATACCAGCATATAAAATGTCACAAGACCATTTGGAGTTATTTTTTGGGTCTATAAGATCTTGTGGAGGATATAACAATAACCCAACTTGTCGACAGTTTATATCTGCGTATAAGAAAATATTAATCCGTGCAGAAATACGAGAACATGGAGTCGGGAATTGCATACCTTTGCAAAGTATTAATATTCTTAAATGTAGTTCAAATATATGCAACAAGACATGTATAGATCTTAACAAAAATAGCATTGTAAGTACAAATTTACAAAAAGAGTATTCAAAAAATTTAACATTTGGTCATGATTATGTATTAGACTTTAATTTGTCGCAATATTCTAAGGAAATAATAATTTATATCAGTGGTTTTGTTGCAAAAAAATTGTTTTCTATTGAATGTACAGACTGTTCATCAGCAGTTGTTGGAAGTAAAGATAATTTAGAAAATGCATTTTGGCATTTAAAGATCTGGGAGGGTTAATGTATTCCAGTGATGACCTTATTCAAATTTGTATGGATTGTGAAATAATATTGCGCAGTTTCTCATATAACGAATTATTAACGATGACATCATTAAAAGAAAAGTTGGAACAAGATATAAATAAATTTGTAAACATGCAAATTTTTTTACAGTTATCGATAAATCGTGATCTAAACACTTTAGAAGAGCATATCATTTATTTAATTACAAAAATTGTTACAGAGTTTTATAAATTGAGTATGCATCATATTTGTAAAAGTGCAATACACGCTAATAACCAAAGTTATGTTCGAACATTTTATAATAAATTTATTTTATTTAAAGGCCAATAAATAACTATTTATATAAAAGCTGTAATATTTTTTTTCATAGATTTTTTCCTGATCGAACAACGAGCAACTTCTACAATGGGACATTAATAAATATCATATTTTTATCAATTTTATCAAGAAAATTCATCAACTGACATATTACAGTTTCTTAACGGTATCTTAACTTTATCTTAACTTTAAAATAAGAAAAATAATGTAAACAATTGAAATAATAAAAGTAAAAACTTTATTATTTTAAACACATAATTTGTAACTATATATATTAAAATTGAATGTAATGTGACTTTTAACTAAGCGAACTTTCTTTAATCAAGTTTTACATTTGTTATATACTGTATACATTATTATACTTTGCATATAAATAAATATATTTTATATATATACAAATACTATATATTATACGTATTTATTTATTTCTTATAAGGAAAAAATATATATATAAATTTTTTTGTAATTTGTTGTTACAAGATATCTATGATATATATATATATATATGTACATATATATATCTTTTTTATATATACAATATATATTGTAACAAATTATAAAATTTTTCTATATATATTTTTTATATATTTTATTCTCTTCAAAGCAATATTTCTTTCTTATATACTTCCAACGTGTTTGAAATATACCGCCAAACTTGTGTTTCCGGAACGTCACAAATGACGTCATAAAATTGAACCAATGCATCTTATCGATTATCTGCGATATATCGCAATCTCCTTCCTGGTATTCTTTATTCAATGAACTCGACAAACCTAGAGAGAGAGAGAGAGATAAGTGACACAGGTCTCTACAGAAATCCGCGCCATGCGTCTCTCGTGCAACATGGCGACCGGTAAGGGGTTAGCAGTGATTTTTCGACCAAAAACCATCAATTTAATTAGTAATAATAAGTTTAACAAATTATCCTGCAATGCACTACAATATTGTAACTCGTGTCAACGGCATGTAGTAACTGTCAGCAACTGGAACTACGGAAGAGCAGAAAAAAGTAAGTATACATTTCGTCCACGACGACCTCGCTAGATTACATCATTATATGTTTTCCGGCAGAATTTTCTTCTCCACGCATTTGTCAATTGTCGTCTATTGTTTGACTCTTCGCGTTGACATTTCAATTCTTGATAACGTGTGCTTTAAACTGTCGTATGTCGTTTCATGTGTAGCGTTCAGCAATTTTTCCAAATACGACATAACCTGTTATACCACATTATTTTCATACGTGTGTCATGTACACACCGCAATAGTTTGTTCTAGAATATCGGACAGCTAATGTGAAATACATACATATATATACGTACTTTTAAATGTTTAACTATTTATAACCATAAAATCGTACATCCATAGTTATATCGTTAAATATACAAATTATTTTAATACATTTATATAAGAATTACTTTTTCTTCTATATACATTACAATATATAATTATATGTACATATCTTTATATATACATACATTTAAAGAATTATCACGATATATTTTCGTGAGTTACAATATATATATATATATGTGTGTGTGTGTGTGTGTGTGTGTGTGTGTGTTTGTGTGTGTGTGTATATATATATATATATATATATGTATATGTTTTAGATAACATAGGGAGGATAGTCCAACCACACAGATCCATACATTTAACTAATAAATTGTACGCAAAACGTAACTATTACGAGATCTTAGGTGTCTCAAAAAATGCATCTGCAAAAGATATAAAGAAAGCATATTATCAGCTTGCTAAGAAATATCATCCTGACACAAATAAAGGAGATCCAGATGCTAGTAAGAAGTTTCAGGAGGTTTCTGAGGCTTATGAAGTATTAAGTGATGATATCAAAAGAAAGGAATTTGATACATGGGGTGCTACCTCTGAGCAAATGGGAATGGGTCAAGGTCAGAATGCTAGAAACTATAATGCACATTGGCAATATAGATCAACCATCAATGCAGAGGAGTTGTTCAGAAAAATATTTGGTGATGCTGGATTCCAAAGTAATGCTTTTACTGATTTTGACGACTTTGCAGAGTCGAAATATGGTTTTGGAGCAGCACAAGAAGTATGAAAAATAAGATAATTTGCATCCTACTTGCTTGATAATGTAATATGAAATAATGCCAAATTTTCTTGTTACAGATTATAATGAATTTAACTTTTTCCCAAGCTGCAAGAGGTGTGAATAAAGATATTGATATAAATGTAGTAGACATTTGCCCAAAGTGCAATGGTTCACGCTGTGAACTTGGTACCAAGCCAGGAAAGTGCTTTTATTGTAATGGCACAGGAGTGGAAACAATAAGCACAGGTCCTTTTGTAATGAGTTCGACTTGTCGATACTGTCAAGGCACAAGAGTGCATATCAAGTTTCCTTGCGATAATTGCGACGGAAAAGGACAATCGGTATGAATATTTCTTGTTCATTTATGATATCCATAAAAGAAGTGCTAATAATTGCTAGTATTTTGCATAATTATATTACCTACCATACTGTGAACTTTTATCGCACAGGTGCAACGTAAGAGAGTGACGGTACCAGTTCCTGCTGGCATAGAGGACGGCCAAACAATTCGTTTGGCAGTAGGAAGGAAGGAAGTGTTTGTGACATTCCGCGTGGAGAAGTCTAGGTACTTCCGTCGAGACGGATCTGACGTACATACCGACGCAGAAATCTCGCTTGCGCAAGCAGTTCTTGGTGGTACGATAAGAGTGGAGGGTGTATACGAGGATCAGACTATACAAATAGTACCGGGTACATCGTCGCACACGCGCATCCGTCTAAGTAGCAAAGGCTTGAAGAAAGTCAACGGAGTGGGTTACGGAGATCATTATGTGAACATTAAGATAACCGTGCCTAAGAAACTAACCAACGAGCAGCAGGCACTATTGCAAGCATACGCTGAACTCGAAATCGGTACCCCTGGCAATATATTTGGTGTAACAAATAAGACCGATGGTAAGGGCAAACGATAAAATGTAATCCATTTATAGTACGATAGATTTGATTTGTCCATATTGATCCAATGTTTATGACATTGTTCACTATAGTTCAAATATTCATTGATATTGTGGTGAGACAATGTCACTTTTATCGCCATATTACATCTCTATTAGATATTTATACGTGTGTCGCTTGAGTTTTCCCCCTGTGCACCAGCTAAACTAATTGAATAAAGTATATTAAGACTATAAATGCGTTTCATTGACTTAAAGGTAGAAATTTCTGTAATAAAGATTTGAGTAAAAAGGTCGTATGTACAGTGATTAACTCAATGTAACGTATACTTGCTTTTCTTAAATGGAGTCTTTTGTCAGCTTCAATGTCTTTTTTAGGCAGGGCAGGTCCAAAGGTGCAAACTCAAGCGACACAAGAGGCTCAAAATGAACAGATAAATCAAGGGAATGGCCTGCTTAGTAAAATTAAAAAGGCCATATTCGGATAAATGAATAGTAAGTAAATTACTAGAAAAGACAATTTATATGACATATTTATCATAAATATTACTATTTGATATTTACTAATATATTGAGATATTTTTACCAATAAAATTGTAAATAATTCTATTAGTACAATATATTCTAATTGTACAATGTCCAATCAAAGTACACTTAAGAGACAAAGTCTAACAATTTTTTTGTTAGCAGAAAATATCAAAGATCCGTCGCAATTTTATGAATCAATCACTAAATCATTAAATTTCCGTTAATCAATTAATCTTCCGCAATAAATTTCGGACATTCCGTATGATATATATCCTAATAAATAACATTATAAATGTGTCGTATACGTATAAATTATGCAAATTTCATTGATATCTAATTATAGGTACAAAGCAATGCTATACAGGTCCGTTGCACTTGGTAGAATCTATACGAATAGCACTGGGGAATACATCTGATCAGAAAGAACAGTCTTCATCTTCTGAGCCCGAGCATCCAGGAGACAAACCTATAAACAATAGGTCTGTGCATGCCACTAAAGATACGTCAAGTACCAATAGAAAAAATGAAACTGATGTTAAAACAAAACGACAGAAAATGCCGTAAGAACGCTATTACGATTACCTAATAGTCTATAGTAATTTAGAAGATGTTATTCTTGCGTCGTTACAATGTTGCCGACAAATACGAGACTACATGCGCTAATATCAGTTCTACAAATGGGCATCATAAGGGATCATGTACACTTTCGATCAAAATAAAACAAGCACGAAAACTGAATGATTTGCTGAACTCGTGGATATCTTTATGAAGTAATAAATGAAGCCAACCTAGTGCCGCTTAAATAATCTAGCTGTACAGTCGTATATAATAAATTATACGTGTCTTCGTTTGTTACATTTCTTACTTAAACGAGAGCATAGTCAAATAAAGTGTACATGAAGATACAGATGGCAGAGTTATCTATATTATTAATAATGGTGCGCATATTTGTAAATTAATAAATACTATATAACGTGATTATATTCTTAAGAAGTGAATGTAAGCCAATGAAATCCTAAAGTACAGGTATAAATGTATGATATAACTGGTAAAGAATAGTATCTATAAGATAACCATTTACAAAAGCATATGTTTTGATTTTGGTTTGCATCTGCAGTGCAGATGCACATAGTTAATTATATACTTATGTTTGTGCTTTAGTCTCTCATGGGCCCAATTTCACTTTTTGATTATATATTTCTAAGAACTTATATTATCTTTCTATGTTCTCTCACACATACACGCACATACACGAACACATCCGGACGCGCGCACATATACACACACGGAAATACGAACTAACATATTTTTTTGGTGCAAGACAGCAAATATTTAAGAAATCAGTTGTGAGATAATATATGTTTCTCTATGTTACAAAAACGCGTTGCAGCTTATGAAATGAGAAGTATATTGCCTAAAATATACATGTATATATACAATCTCTCTACATTTCAGATCTATCTCAACATTTTTAATATATATACGTGATTATGTATATATATTACGTAATACGTTAACGCAGTAATTCAGAATAAATATGTAAGTGTCGGTTTAATTTGCTTATTTTACTTGAAATTACAGTTAAAATATAAAAGATAATTTCTATTGGCAAATAATGGTAATATTTTACGGATGATATTAACTCTTTATAGCCTGAATTTTTTAATGCTATTTATATAATGCTATTTATATATGCTTCTAAAAAATATTGTATTCGTGTAATGTGTGATATTTCTTAATGATAATTCCTATTATACATGGTAGTTTGTAGTTATTAACATAGATCACATTGAGAATCAAAGTATCAAGAAAATGTAAGTCAAAGAGAATATAATCCCTTAGTAGAGTTTTAAAATCCTGATAATCCGTAAAAAGTTGACAAAAGTATCGATGAATCATCTATAAAACGTTAAAAATAATTATTGCGTTCTGTTATTCACTGCCAGTGCTAAAATGCTATAATTCATGTTACGTATACTATAGATTTTCAATGCTGTCAGTAATTTTGAAACACAGCCAGCATTTATCCGCATCAGTGCCGGATAACTTCAAGCCTCGATCAGTAAGCCATATTTCAATCCGATGTTGGTGAGGCTCTGCGTTGCTGATACTTGTAATACGGCTACCATGATTGCTGCAATAGTAACAGCACCTTCCAAATACAGGCCATATAGTATTCGCACGTGACCGACGATGGTCGAAAGACCGCCCGCTGCAGTAAAATCCAAAGGAAATAGCACGCTCGCTGCGATCGGCCTCGATCGTGCTATGCCGAAGCACAGTACCCCCAAAATGTAGTAAGCGGCTATGATAGAAATTGAGATTTTGTTTTCGTCTTGATTGCTACTTTTATTCCAATTTTCATTGTCTAAGACTCGTGGTTACTTGCCCCGGAACTCTTGATTGATGACGTCAGAAGCAAGGAAATGTGTGCCCAACAATGTCTACAAAGTACGTAGAAATAAAAAGATATATGTCCAAGAAGTAACATTGCAATCGATTAAACGTATTTCTAAAATATTCTGAACTCTTTTGCTCTAATAATCAATAAATAATCGTAAAATTAACATGACATGTAATTTTGCCTTTTAATTTACATTTCGTCATTATTTTGTTATTACTTTTACGATAATTTAGTAATTGTTAGAGCAAAAGCAAAGTGTTCGGAATACTTTAGAGGTGTACTTAATCGACTATAAGTGTCAGTTTTTAGATATATCTTTTTATTTTGGCATACTTTGTAGGAATTTTGAAGGCATGCATTTTATTCGAAATAATAAACTTCGACATTATAAATCAAGATGGCCACGGCGAGTATCCAGAAGCTATAAGCAACGGATACCTCAGTAAGCATAATCAGTTTTTTTTTAAATTTCATATGCATTTTGCGAACTAACTACAGAAGCCTAACTACTACAGCAGAAAATGCGT
The DNA here is from genome assembly GCF_010583005.1 of Odontomachus brunneus. Lineage (NCBI taxonomy): Eukaryota > Metazoa > Arthropoda > Insecta > Hymenoptera > Formicidae > Odontomachus > Odontomachus brunneus. The sequence continues at coordinate 333,898 of NW_022639578.1, read as the reverse complement.
TTGTAGAAAGAAAGAAGATGGTTAACATTTTTTATGGACGCATGAATAGTTTACCTGAAAAAACGAATGGCACAATTTTGACCCATTTTGGCATCGGCATAGAATAGTCCGGTTCCGTGTTGTCGAGTTGCAGATTTCGTTTAGCGTTCGCATATCTTTGCAAACGGAGGGCTGTCATTAAACCGAAATTCAGGATAAGAAGAAAATGTGCGGGAATGCCGATAGCAGCGAAAATTACACCAACCGTGCGGCCGGCGGTGGTACGTGGAACTGGTGCTCCAAAACCTATGAGGTTCAAAAATATACAGGATGATTCTGAGAAGATGTTATAACATTTTTATGGTGAAAGGACTCGAAAAAGGGATCATTGAGGTAGGAAAGTAATATTCTGCAATACTTCTTTATAAGAACCTAATAGCTTTTTTATTATTTAGTATCATGTCTAACAAATAAGCTCCTGCACTTTATTTTGTAATCAGTTTTATTTTATTTCTTTTCCTTTATTCTGAAAACATGTTTGTGTTATATGATTTATCTATTTATCAGGCGTAATGTTGAATAATAAAAAAGCTTCTAGGTCCTTAAAAAAGCATCACAGAACATTACTTTCTTATGTTAAATTGATCCCCTTACCGAGCTTTCTTGTCACAAAAATTTTATAACATTTTCTCAGAATCGCTCTGTATAGAGTAGTAAATGAGAATATATGACGTAGATATGATACTATTTCTACAGGTTATCGTAAAGTTACCGGGAATGAAGGCGGCGCGCGGATGTGATTATTGAAGAGTTAAAATGGAAAATATTCTTTGTTATAAAATCGCAATTCAGAACAGAAAGATCAATCGGAGATTCGGTATTACAATTCATCAAAGACGATCTAAAGTGGATTAAAACATTTAGAATTTTATGGTAGTTAACATGAAACTTCGCGCATTTACATTTGCGTCCTAGTATTGTTTGGCCTTTCTAATCTTCATTGGTATTAAAAAAAATCAGTTTCGATCTAATTAACGTACCTAAAGTAGTAATTAATGAAATTGCAAACAGCACGCAACCGGGAAATGTCCATAACTGTCCGCTATTACCGCTTTCGCCATAGCCGGAGGCGACAGCGACCAAAAGAAGTTTCTCATGTTTAGCCACGTACTGGCGAACTTTGTCGCTCCATAACGGTTCTACATCTTGATCCTGTTCCGTGCGCAATTGTCGCAGCTCTGTAGCTAAACCAACTGCCAGGTCTTTCTGCATGTTCTTCAGTAGTATGACTTGTTCGCGTTCGCGAGGTCCTTCTGCGGCACAAAACGCCGCTGCGCCTGCCATAGTCCACGTTACAAGCAACCACAGTAGGCCTACACAATGAATTGTCAGTATAGTTGAACAACTTTTAAATTAATACAAGAAAACGTTAAATGTAATATAATAAATATAATGAGACCGTACCAAATTGCGAGAATGCTAATCGCCCCATAAATCTCAAATACTTCAGAAATCTCGAGGTCCTTGAATTCGATGCATTCCCGTTATCTTCTTCAATGTCTCTGAGAGACGGTAAAACTCTTAATCGCAATGGTAAACCTATTATGGTTTGAACGGCTACGGACTTTGCCCACTTGGTTCGTATTATGCCGTTTCTCAAACGAGGCGCAAGTTCTTCGGATATTGTTGTTGGTGCACCTACAACATTTAGTTTTAAATATGTTTGTTTACAATGTGCCTAAACAGCACACGAAATTACATACAAAATTAATTAAACTAAATTTATTTACATATACAAAATTTATTTACAATACGTAACGTGTGTTTCTGGAAATAATTTTTAATTTATCCCTGGCAAAAATATAAATTGGAGAGTAAATAAAATGTAAACGAAGAGTGACGGAAGTGCAAGTAAAGCGCTTACAAAGCGTAAGTTGAGACATCGGAACGTAAAGCAAGTATACCCGCTTGCTTTACGTTCCGATGTCTCAACTTACGCTTTGTAAGCGCTTTACTTACACTTCCGTCACTCTTCGTTTACATTTTATTTACTCTTCAGTTTCTATTTTCGCCAGGGATCCTAAGATGGTCTTGATAAAATGTTTGCCTAAATTGCGAAATAGTATATATAAAATAATATATTTTGGACCAATTTCAGATACATTGTGACCAAAAGTTATAAACGTTTTACGGACATTCTAGAAATTTTTATATAGGATTTTGAAATATTTCATTCCATATCTAGTCTAAGATATTCATTTTTTTGCTATTCTTTAGGACATCTCGAAGAAGTGTGAGAAAAACAATAAAATGTCTTTGAGATATCTTATGTATCCAAGAAAAACATCCTTAGGTATCCAAAAAACATTCGTGTGCTGTTTAGGATGTTTACAATTTAAAAGGTTAAATTATGTAAATATATGTACTATAAATAGAAATATATAAAGAGAAAAAACTTTATATACAAATATAGACTAAAAATGTTTAGTTTAACAACTATAACAAGAAAAGACGAAAGAATAATTTGTTTAATCTTTAATTTCACAAAAAATTCCTCTTGTCGATTCAAAGCTTCGACTTTGTTAGAATATTGACTAATCTGAATCGAAGAGGATTCATCCTATATTCCTCAAATAAAGTTTTGCAATAATATCTCGTAAGGTCTTATATTCATATAGCTGGTAAATATATAAAATCGCGTCGAGATTTTTAGCGGATTGGATATTGAAGTTTCGCACTTTCTGGTATGTTAAGTAAATTAAACGATCAGACTAAAGAGAATGTCAAAGAGTCTTCAAGTTCTCGATGAAAGTTGCATTAGCAAAACACGCAGTGATCGATTGCTTGAAACTTGGTATATAACACATGCACACTGTGAATGTTATACCGTTCTCTTTGTGTGTAACTGCTATATTATGAGCTATACGCGCGCGCGTTTTCTATGCTTTTTTTTAAATATTATTATAGCTGAGTCATGTTTGGGTAAATAATACAATTGTTAAACGCTCACAAATGTTTCCCTAACAAGTTATTTATCAAAATTGTAATCTCTCTTTTACAAACTCGTCTTCGCCTTGTTTTAAGATCAGCTATCATTTAAATCATACATATATAACTATATATCACTCTCGCAAAAGCTCTCCAAAAAACTGTCCCTATTATACCTCAATAACTTTCAAATGGATTAAAATAATTCGCAGCGATTCGAGTTACACTTACGGATACCGCAAACGACGTCGTCGTCGTCGTCTCCCTCGTCGTGTTTAGCACGACGTTCCGACATTCTCACACAAAACTCGGTGACGCGACGGCGAGCAGCATCTTTGACGAGGGCGACGCGCGGATGAATCGAGTTCCTGCGGACCCGATGCCGCTTTCTGGTGCAGGGGGACCCTTTGTACGTCGGTTCCCGCTCGAGCGCGGCATCTCGTACACGAACGGGCGACACGACGCTTACCGGAGCGCGTGGTAGCGTCGCGACGTCCGGCACGTCACTGAGGGGTGTCGTGACGCCCCTACGCGCCGGTGGCGTCGGAAACAGGGGTACGTCCATGAGCTAAGGTCAAGATAAGGCCGCAAGCTACGATTACCGGTGACTTTATGATCGCTTCCGGCGATCTTCTTCTGGTCGATCATATAATCGTACATATTTCACACACCGTCGTCACCTCCCAGGAGAATGTTGCTATACACCCTCGACGTTATCATACGCTTTATACTGCGACATTATTCAGGCTTGAGATTTGGCTCGAGTCAGTTGTCGGCCAAAGATGTCTGCGAGCACTTGTTGAATCGACTCGTTCCACGCATGGGAAGCGTTCTCCAAGTGGTTCCTTTCTCAGGGTTTTGTTGGAAATTCGTGTGCTCCACTACATTTCGTCCACCAATGTAGGTTTAGAAACCCGAATTTTTGCCCCGATGTGCTTAAGCACATCTATTGTGGTGTGTAGTCTCGTTGCGACTTCATTCTCTTTCATCTGCTTTGAGGATAATAATATCGATTTATTTACGACAATCAGTCAACTGTGCGACGCACATTAATCATTATAGAATTATTCCCTTCGCAAACAGATCCGAATATAGTCGTAGGGAACCTAATTAATATCCTTCGTCGAAACATTTATTGCTCCTTAATGATCTTAATATTATACAGCATCTTAATATTGAGTCAAACTGACCACGTGGATAATTTGGTTCTTTATTATTTGCCATTTACTATCTCGATTTCGAGTCTGACGTTTTGATTTTGCTTAGGATATATTTCTGTCGATTCCCTTTGTCTACTTTTTGCTGATTTATCATATGTACAAAGTTGGATCGATCAGCCTCGCATGGAAATACACCTTACGTATCATTAATAGTAATAATGCTATCTCTCGATGCTATTGTATACATACTATACGAACTTATAGTGACAACATCTAACACTATAATCGACATATATCGTGGCGACAGTATATATCAAAGCTCTAATTTTCAAATATAAACGTACTCTAAGAGTGCATTTAGTCCGAAGTAGTGCGAAGTATGCGTGTGTGAATTTTTCGTTAAAGTTAAGAGAAAATATTGCACGTTGTATTTCATCCTAAGAAGATTCCGTGTTGTATATTCATAGCTAATATAATCAAGAGATGTTCTTTTTTCAGACGTACTTATTTCGGCCCATGATTAATTTTCAAGTATCGCCGATTGACTACCTTCAAACTGCTGTGAGAATATAAAGAGGCAAAACCGCGCGGCGACTCGACGCCTTGGAGAATTCAGAAACTACTGCTCGTGGAATGAAATTTTCGTGCATTCGGCGCGTTGCACCGCAAACAGGCCGAAAGGAGTGGTGGTGCGATCTCCTCCAGTGAATAGCTAAAATTAGAATACAGCCTTGGAATCAATGACGACGACCCTAAGCGTCGAGCGTAACGTACCATCGTCTATAACTAATTGCACACGTGCCCTATCTTCGATTAGATAAACTTTCCCGATGAATCCTGCGTGAGTGGAACCCGCGCCCACCTGGGTATAACAAGCGCACGTTCGTGCAGGCATAATGTAATCATATATAGTATAGTAGCACATTGGTATACGATATGTCACGCGATATCCCGGCTTACTCTTGGTTCCTGTAATACATATCAAGAAACATTAAATGATATTTCGAAATCTTAATTTTCATACAAGTTATATGTACAAGTTATATGTTATATTACATATTTGTGCTGCAAACTCTACTGATCCAAGTACAATTTTACCATTTGATAAATTGTGTTAAGAGAAATATCCCGAGTGTGACGTATTATATTTCTCCGATTGTTGCGAGGTACACTTGCGACTTATCGATTATTTAACCTTTTATTTCTTTTATTTTATTTTCTATACATCATATTTGCAATACAGCATCTTGTTATTCTACGTGGCTTATAAGATGCGATGGCCTCAATATTATATATGTGTGTGTGTGTGTGTGTGTGTAGATAATAAAGAATCTTCCAAAAAATATATAAAAAAATTTGAAACTACAATATATGAGATGTTAGGGATGAGATATTAAAGATGCAAGGTAAAATACATCATTAAAATTTTGCTAAAAAATGGCAAATTGCAAAACTTGGGAAATATCCCGCCGACAAATAACTCTACTTAAAAAATCCGATAAAAATTAGTAGAATTGTATGCAAATTTCATTGATATACTATATGACTTTATCTGAAGTATTTTATTGTTTCTACTGGGAATTTTACAATTTCTCACATTTTGTAACTCGACATTTTCAGTTCACTTAAAAGAGTTATCAATTTCTTTAGTTTTATATCGTGACATGTTTTTAAAGATTAAAATATATACTAATCTTATATATTTATTTAAATACATACGGCTTTTTATGTAATTTTATTATTTGTTATCAGATCGTATTATTTATACGATTTAATCGTATAAATTTTTCTAATATAATTCTATGAAATCTTTGAAGGAGGAAACTTTTCACAATCTAGACTGAAATTTACAGCGCGATTAGCGCGGCGCTATCTGTTATGCGTCTGCAATCACAGCCGCGAATCTGTAGACCGTCGGCTGCATGTACTGCGTCTTCGCGGTTCGCCAATGCGTTTGCGCGATATCGACCCGCATTTCGCGGTCTCGCCCTCACAAGCTATGCCGTGCCAGTTCCACGGGGGATGTTCCTCGGAGGACCCGCCGCGCCTATAATATGGAACATCGTTCTACCGTTCTCGATCGACGACGAGATCGGGGAACTCTTGAGGTGCGTTTAGACGGGCGCAACCTTTCCGCTATCGATTTCAGCTTTATTTGCGTGCGTGAACGTATCGCTTTCTAGGATCGCTCCACATTGCTAAAAATATGACAGCGAGTGAACGTCAAGCCATATCGGCGAGCAGTATAAAAGTAATTCGTATTTCGCTCTATACTGATATTTTTTATTTCGGAAAAATCGACTGCAGATTCATACCCGAGAAGTTCTGATTCGAATCCGTCAGTTCCTAGAAAGCAGAAATATCTGAAGTACGTCTCAGAGACATCTGAAAGATATCTAAAGCAAGTACAATGTCTTTTGAATGTTTCTAATGTGTCTTTTGGACATTTATGCTGTCTGGGTTTGTAGAATTTCATTTTATTTTTATTAAAAAAATTCAATATATTAAAAGGAAGGACCTAACTTCTCTTGCTCCATTCTATTCACACTTACGTAACAATATCGATTGCAAAGAGTCAATTTCACTCAATAATCGTCTGTCTAAATGTATCTTTAGACGGGAAGACGATGCGCAGCCTCGCTCGCAGGCTACTAGTATGGTCTGCGTTGGTGCTGTCCCTCCTGGTGGTCGGTCGTCTGCTATTCGGCTACGATTTCCGGCAATCGTCGGGGCTTGTTCTTCGCGACGAAGGTATCTCGATACCGGATAGCCACGCGAATCCGCAGCAGGATGCACAGCCAGGGCCACCCGTTTACTCGGCGGGCATGTACATGGCGGGTCGACGACCCCATAACACGAGTGTCTGCAGGTGGTACTACGGCCTGCCGGAGGTCCTCTCCTATCCACCGTCCAGGCTCACTTGGAGTCCCGAGATCGGCGAGAAGAGTCCCTACAGGTAGAACTATCCACGAACAATCGGATTAGATCTACGCCGTATAATTAGTGCGTCGATTCCCGATACCGGCCAAGTATCGGCGACGGAGAATCGGTAAACGTAACGGAGGATGCCGTCGGAGTATCGTGAGCGTCCCTACCTGCAGGATCCTGCCGTTCGTGTTGCGCGGCGCCGAGACGACGGACAGGTTGCCCCAGGTCACGCTGTCCACGCACGCCACCGCCGATCAGGTTTACGGGATCGTGGAGTTAGCCAGACGGTGGGAGGGACCGCTCAGCCTGTCGGTGTTCGTGCCGGGCCTCGACGCCGGCCTCGCTGTCGCTCAACTCGATCGGGCCTGTCGGTGCGAGCCTGCCATGTACAAGGTCTCTTCAACTTCTTCGTCATGATCGCGCGAGCCTCGCGACACACGGCCGTGTCGAACACGCAACGTTTCGACTCTTGAAAAGTTTTACATTTTTTTCTCTCTCTCTCTCTTTCTCTGTCTTTCTTTCGTTTGTACATACGCGATATAGAAGCGTCCGTGAATGTAATACGTTCGTTCTTAAAACACTCATTTAAGACTGCCCCAGATAATACAGGAATATTCTATGAATATTCTTTATGAATATTTGTACATTTAATATTTGTACATTCTATGAATGTACTAATAATGTTGTTATATGTTCATAGTGTTGTTATATGTTCATAGTTATTATATGTTCACAGAATATTCAAATGCTACAGCTATAAATGTTCTGTGAGTGTTCACAGAATATTTACAAACTATAGATTAATCATTGATTTCATCTTTACAATTATAAAAAAACAATTCGATTATTTCATTCGTAGATACGTTTTATTACGTGTATGTCATAGGAAATTTATCTTATCAGTTCGTTTGTGTAAATGTGACCTTGAACTAATTGCTTCGCATAAAGATATACGCCGGTCTCGCGTAGTGCGTTGCGCTTCGCTTGCGCGTGCACTTGACGCGAGACACTGCCGTGTCTCTTGACATTCAGGACGTATTACATTTAATCTAGATATAGCATTGTAGATCATTTGCTTTTACATATTATTTCATGTTAAAATAATTTCTCGAACGTATTGCGAAATTTCTCACAAGACCAGACATAAGTCTAGCCGAAGTGAATACGACATGCTTGCTGCTGAAAGCATGATAAACGCGGACATCGTTATACCTACATGCTCGCTTATGATTAGCATAACCATTCCGTCCATATAGACGATGCAAACTGTTTCGATTAATATCAGATCAAGAACACTTGACTATTCTCGCTCTCTGCGCGTGCGAGACTTGCAGATAGAAACCGTAGGAATGTTATACACAACGTAACAGTCGGCTAATATTTTTCAATTAAAAAGCATGCTGTAACAGCGGAAGCATGCTGAATCACGCGGAAGAAATTTGATGGCTTGACGAGTGTATATTTAGGCTAACATGATATAAAGCATAATTAAAAAAAACCAAAATCGATGAGACGGTAAACTGGATGTGATCAATGCGACTCATAAGTTTTCTTCAAATGTGGAATCCTTGGAACGCAAATTTCTACAGGCCAAATTTACGTTTATCTGCTTCAAATATTTGATAGAATTATATAAGGAAAATATATGTAAGTGAATCATGTTTTTGATAAATTAAGATGCTAAAATTACATAGAAAGCAATGTGTATTCAAATAAATATTTAATCATTTACAGTAATGTAGCCAGAAAAAAGTTTCGGGGGGGCTGTACTTTTTATTTTTGACGAGCAAAAAAAAGGTCATTTAAAAAAATTTTCCTCACACTTAGCGTAACCCAGAAAATTAATTTCGAGGAGGGCTGCAGCCCCCTTAGCTTTTTCCCCTTGGCTACGCCACTGATCGTTTAGTATAATATTTAATCGTTACACATGGTCTACAATCATAGCCGATTATTTTTGTAATAATCGAATATGATTGGCTAATTCTTACGGTTTATGACACCGATTGTAGACTATGCTTTAAGAATAAGTTACGCGCGCGTGATATAAAACGAAAGCAATTGATAACTTTCTTATATGAGTTGAAATGTGAGAAATCGGAATTTTCGAAAGAAAATTATAAGTTCAAGTCATATGATACACACACTTTAATGAAATTTCAAATAAAATTTGAAATGAATATATTTCTATAAATTTTTATTGGGTGTTTTAAGCAAAACAACCAATATTTCGTCGATTTTGGTTCTCAGATTTTATTCCAAAACATCCTTCTTGAGAAAAATTTTACTATATAGAACTATAGATTTTTAGTAAAATTTGCCTCAAAAAGAACGTTTTGAAATGTAATTATAAATAATATGAATTATCAGAGGAACATCACTCATAACCGATTCTTATAAATATTAATGAATATAGAGTTTTCTTTGTATATACAATGATGCTATCAAAC
>NW_022639578.1:290144-324386 GCF_010583005.1 Odontomachus brunneus | reverse complement strand
ATTCTTATAAATATTAATGAATATAGAGTTTTCTTTGTATATACAATGATGCTATCAAACTTTTTTGTCGTGATCTTTTCATGTCATCTTTTCACGTTTGACTCTACCTGACGTAACCGATCGCAGGTTTCCGTCCATCTGGTATTTCCGGCTGGTCGACCACCCGCGGTGGGCGTGATCAGCCGTACTCAGGGTGATTGTGCCGCTTCCGATCTTCAATGGCGGCAGGCCGAGACCGAAAGGCGAAAAAGAAGTATGACCTACCCTATTAATGTGGCTCGAAATGTAGCGAGAACGGCGGCGAACACGTCCCGCGTGTTGGTGTCGGACATCGAATTGCTGCCGAGCGCACGACTGGCTTCCGGCTTCGTGGAGATGGTGCGCCACAGACCGCCCAGGATCGGTATGATCTTCGTGGTGCCTGTTTTTGAGATTGAGTCCAATGAACAACCACCGGCGACAAAGCTGGAGCTCCTCGCCGCCTGCCGTGCTGGTCTGGCAGTGTATTTTCATAGGTACTCAGATAGCACAGCGACATTTTATAAATGTGTTGTTCTATGATAATTTTTCGATACTTATATATTCTATGAATGTACTAAAACGCCATTATATGTTCATAGTACGTTCACAGTATATCCATATGACAGAACTATAAATGGTCTATGAATGTGCGCAGAATATTTGCAAAATATAGCAAAATAATTAATTATTAATTTTGTTTCTACAATTACAGAGAAATAATTCAAATATTTTATCTCGTAGCTACGCACCATTACTATAATATAATAAATACATATTACTATTTGGAAATGTTAATTTTATATATAATAGATGCATATTGCTATTTGGAAACGTTATGAAAATTTTATAGTTATCTGAACGCATTACACATAAATCTTATAGATGTTCTGAGAACATACTTTCTCGTTATAAATATAAATCTCTGCTTACAATACTGTACGTATATTCGTGGAATATCAGATTCGAATATTCTGGAATTAAATATATTCGTATCTCATATTCATAGCATATTCATAGAATATTTTGAATATATCTGCAAAGGTTTCTTGTTCTCATAGGTTTTGCAAGCTAGACAGGTCGTTTAGACGTCCTGAATTCAGAATTGTCAATTATTCTCTCATGTTACGAGAAACAAATTGAAGTTTGTTTATATACATTACATGGGAGTAAGAGAATGAGACCTTTCTCACAGGTTCCTCTGTCCACACTGCCAGCGATTTCCCGGGCTGACGAGATGGATGATCAGGCCGGATCCGGGTAAGGTTCGGCCGCTAATTATTACCAGAAGGGAATATCCGCATCATAGGTGGGAGCCGGTTTTCATCGGTACTCGCGAGGATCCGCTTTACACGGAGGAGATGTCTTGGGAAGGAAAGCAAGACAAAATGGCCCAGGTATAGAAAGTAATAGGTATTCTCTTCAAGCATGCAGATTCTCTCTTGAAACACGATGTAATAAAGATTTACAAACGAAATAAAATCGTTTCAGACGTCCCAGATTCATAACGCCCCAGATAGCACAAAATATTCTGAAATTTTTTTATATTGAATGCACTTAGGACGTCTTAGCGCATACCCAAGAACATCTTGGATACAATTAGGATGATTTTGTGATGTTTGAGATTCTGATGATAATTTTTTGCTTACTGGGGCTAAATGGAACTTACTCCGTATTAATAGTTGTCACTTGAAACTCGCCTCAGGTGAGACGCAGATTTTAATTTAGAGTTTGACGTGAATTTTCAGCTGATTCATTGTGAATGTAATGTCACATGCATTATATAATTCAAATAAAAAACTTACCTAAATTCAGATCTGAGTGTCTTCTATGATCTGAGTAAGACAAGTTTCAAATAACAGTTATTAATACGAACTTTAGATAAATATTAAAAACAGCTCGTATAATTTCACGACAAATGATGGTTTGTCTTTTTGGTTAGCAATTTTATTATCCACTTGTAGATGTTCGAGATGTGTCTTCTGAATTATCGGTTAGTCGTGCTCGATGGTGCCTTTTTAGTGCATACGCCGGGGATCAAGCGGAAAACGCGCAAAATCAGCGTGGCTACACAGGAGTTCTTTCGGCCGCATGAGAGAAGAAACGCGAGGATCTATCAACGCGTGATAAAGCGTTTAATCAAGCAATATCCGATCAATCGTAGGTGCGCGCAGTGAGGTTAGAAATTAATAATGCATAATTCTTACCTAACCACCTACCTACTTAAATACCTACTTGCCTACCTAAACCGAGAGACCGCTTAGACACGCACGGTGCCTGGTATATCAGCGTATATCGATGATAGGAAAATATTTTTCGGCGACGTCGAATTTTTTTATTAGGCTTAGGGAAAAGAGACACGAGTTACTATTATATATTATAGAATTGTTTTTTCACTGCAGAAATAAAAGTTTTTACACGGAGCGCTCGGCTGCAAAATTTATTTCCATGATGCATTTCAACTGAATGTACAAATACATGATAACTCAGATATTTATAAATATGCTTATAAGCCTTATAAGTCAGAAGGCTTATAAGTCACATTTATCAATTTTTTGATAAGCTAACAGTTAAATTATGTCTGTTTTACTTCTCCTTCAAATCAGAAAAAGTAGACATAATTTGATTGTAGTTACGCTTACTTACTAAGTCGGAAAATTTTTAAAGGCATTTTCATCGATAAAAGAGAATTCGGAATAAAGATCTTAGTTTTCTTATCTTTAAACTTTCTTCGTGCAATATACGAAATTAGCCTGATCGTTAGAAAAGAATTTCGTAACAGATACGTCAAGGTAAACTTCTAATGGTCACTGTCGTTCAGTGTCACACAGGACGCTATTTCAACGAACACACCGCTAGTGGCGCTGAGAACGCTAGAGATATAAAAAGAAATGGACTATGGTCGCCATTTTGCTCGAGCGCAAATAAACTGTTACTTTATGATAAATTATCGGAAAACGTTTTATGGCACGATAATATAACATTAACAAGCTACTACGTTAATAAGAGTAAACAGACCCTAGCATCGTGAAATCGGATCAATGTGGTCGGTTACTTTCTAGGTCCAACGGCTCTATTGATTCGTGGTCGTACGTAATATCACCGATGACCGCAAAACAACTTTTTCTCCTCAATTCTCGTTAAATAACTACGTATACTAACACGTATGATAAAGTTTTATAAAAAAATACGTAAACACTGTATCTGCGATAAAACGCTGATACATCGAATTGCCGAAATAAAATAGCGAAGGGAAACCATCGCTGACTCCATGGAGACGTCCATACAGAAAACAATATAAGAAAAGAAAGACATCTAGCAAGGGCAAGAGAGACAGAAAGAGAGAGAGAGTGGGGGTGAACAAGAGACTCCTACTATACAGATAAAATCGGGTGTAATCGGACGCGCTCGTCGGTTTTGCCGGGTGTACTTTTTACCGGAACATCGAGACGCGTTGGAGTTCAAGCAATTATTCATTAATAGAGATATCTCGCGGTCTCACGACGTCGCCGGTGTCTGACCGTCAAGCGAGCGGAATGATCACGCGGCCAATAGATTCGTTATCTCGATTGCATGACAACTATTCCTCGTGGTGGTGGTCGTGGTCGTGGTGGTAGTGGTGTCGATACGTCGACCAACGGTCGTTGGTCGCATTGGTGACGAATTCGATCTTTATCGCTGATCTCAGCTACCGGCAGGGAGATAGCGAAGAGGCGTTCAACGTTGACCGGCGATTGCGCGACTCTCTTTGGTGCGCGCCCGTATCTAAGGGTATCGACAGTCACCGTTTTCGTGACGATACGACGCGTGCTACAAAGCGCGCCACACCACACCACACCACACCACACCACTGCATTACTACTATTACTCATCGTCATAGGCGCTGTCCGTAACGCGAACACGCGCGTTCCGCATTCTGGTCCGTCCGGTGGCGTGTCTCAGACCGCGCGGTACATGACGAGTTGACTCCAGGTAAGTGTGTTGGTCGCCGTTCACGCGATTCTCGTGGATCCCCGTCGCGCGAGATTTCTTGTCCCGACGTATGTTTATTTGTGCGACAATATTTTCCCGTCCCTACTCTGAACTTGATAGTGTATATGTTTAATAAATGGCGATAAGCCAGAAAGACACAACAATGATTGCTCAATGAACTTTTATTGGACTTTTCTTAAGTATGATTTCTTCTTTATTCTGTATGATTACGCCTATACGATAATGAATAGTTTATGATAGAATAGTGATACCCAGAATGTGTTGTTTATATATTGATTTAGGCTCATATTCTCGATCCTCTTTTATCTATAAAAGTACCTTTAAAAGAGGCTTAGGACCTACCTAATTGGTTGAGAAGCTATATTCAAGGCATTTTTATCGATAAAAGAGGGTTTAGAATATGGGCCTTAGTATTTGTAGCTTCTACTCAAATTCTCAGAAGAGGAATTATTAAATAAAATATTTTCTCTTGCAGGACACAGGCAAATGAATATCCTGAGTAATGTGTCTGCGGCCTTTTGGTCACCAGATATCTGGTTGCCGCCTAATATAACATGGCAGGATATCAGTCCAACTGCAGACAATAAATATGCTAATTATCAACACTTGATATATCCCTTGCCTATGGCATTTATTCTTCTAGGGATAAGATATACTCTTGAAAGGTAGGTTTATCATTAAGTTAAGGTTTTCTCCTGTAATCTATATTTCTTTTTCAAATATTATTTCTATTCCTAAGACATTTGATATGTATTATATATATTACTACTAATAAATTTATGAATGTAGATAAATTGATTATAATATCTGTTGCAAACAAATTTCATTACAAAAATAAACTACTGTTGTAATTAATATAATTTCTCAAATAGGTACTGGTTTGCTCCTTTTGGAAAATCACTTAGTATTAAAAATACAAGGAGTAAAAAAGCAGTGCCCAATGAAATACTAGAAAAGGCATATCTTAGTAAGAAAACTAAGCATAAGCAAGTGAGTAATTCATTTTGTGAAGAAACCTTATATAATCTAATACATAATCAAATTTAACATTTTTGTATATTATACAATACTGATCAATATTACAATTGCTAGCAATATAACCAATATATTTTATTATGCAAAGTTTTTTATGGGTATATACATATAAATAACTGCGGAATTATAAATATATCAATAATAGCTAAAACTATTGAATGTTGCCCAAATTATCACAAAATAAAAGGATGAAATCAGTGGGAAGAGATGGGATATTCAGGCTTCATGTATCCTATATTTTTGTCATGGTCTTAGAGAGTAACTATGCAAAATTTGATCCAAATTGGTCAAAGAGTTCAGGAGTATAGAGGAGACAGACATTCTACTTTACACACACACACACACACACACATGTGTATATATATATATATATATATATATATATATATATATACCATATATATATACACACAAATAGAATAAATAATTAATATAAATATATAACATGTTAATTACTAACTGATGTATTTATATATGTATTACATCTATGGCTGTGTTTAACAAAAACGCAGTAGTTGAGTAGTGATTGACTTTTAGGAGTTAGCTGTAATTGGCAGGTCTAAAAGTATATATAAATTTTAAATTATTTTTATTCGGCATTTATATAACTATTTGGTTAAGCACAAGCTATATTGGTTGCATTCTGATATTCATTGTTGGTACTGAAAATTTATAGTTTATATTACATATGAATTTTTACTAAAAATAGTGAATATTGGAATGTTGTTATCATTATGTAATCTATGTTATCTATGTGGTCCTTTTGATCTGTGATCTATAGATGCGTTTTGTAATACACATATGTCTGTATTTATTTATAGTTTATATTATGTGTACTGTAGAAAATGCGCGCATATGCGTATTACAGAACGTAGCCTGTATGATCTGTTATCCATGTCGTCATTTTGTAACCTACAAATATGTTTTAAGATACTGGGATTGGCTAAACAATTAGATTGGACAGAAAGGCAAGTGGAAAGATGGCTTCGATTACGTCGTTCTCAGGACAAGCCATCTACTCTTACAAAGTTTTGTGAAAATAGGTTGGTTATTATTCTTATTTACTGTATATATGTATCAAGTATATATATCAAATGCAGTATATATTAAGAATATACATATAATTTTATCTTGCTTTGCAGTTGGAGATGTTTGTATTATATATATTCATTTTTCTATGGCCTTATTGTCCTATGGGATAAGCCATGGCTATGGGATATAAATCATTGTTACTATAATTATCCTTACCACCCTGTTACTAATGATATATGGTGGTATTATATGGTATCAATGGCATTTTATTGGTCATTAAGTTTCTCTCAATTCTTTGACGTAAAGAGGAAAGATTTCTGGCAAATGTTTATTCATCACATAGCTACTATTGCACTCATGTGTTTCTCATGGGTTGGTAATCTAATGAGGATTGGCACTCTGGTTTTACTGGTACACGATTGTGCAGACATATTTTTGGAGGTAAGAATCTAAAGAGAAAATCACTTCAATAGTCTATATTTTATTTTATGTACACGTTTATTTTGTAGGCAGCGAAAATGGCAAAATATGCAAATTATCAGAAATTATGTGATTTCATATTTGCTATTTTTACAATTCTGTGGATTGTGACACGTATGGGTATATATCCATTTTGGATAATTTATAGGTATGTACTCTTTAAAATTCCTGTACTCTTTAGAATTCCTGTCCTCTTATGTAAACTAATTGAATCTTAAGTGAAAATTGTACTAATACGGATTATATATTGCAGCACATCTATAGAGGCGCCTAAAATAGTGCCGATGTTCCCTGCGTATTATATTTTTAATTTTCTATTAATTTTACTACTGTTTCTCCACGCGATTTGGACTTATTTAATCCTTAAGATCGCATATAACGCTTTCAATGCTGGTCAGGTACGTGCTGCTGATTTATATAGATTGTCGCGTGCACGTTCGTTGAGACATTTTTTCAATGTTAACGAATAAATACCCCTGTATATACATGCTCTAATCTTTTTTTGTGGAAAAAATATTACAGATGGAAGGTGATATTCGCAGTAATAGCAGCGACGAAGTATCCGACACTTCGGTCAATAATACTCCTATAAACAGTACCGCAAATTACATTAATAAATCGAATTCAAGACCAAAAGTCCACTAACAAAAAGCATGCTAGACGAGTTATTATACAGAGACCATTTTAAGGCAGAAAATTGGTCCAAATATTTTAGTGTCAGGTGCTAATCTCTATCTTCCTGCAAATATAATACAATTATAATAAAGCTTTCAATACGTTTTAATCTTGTAATGCAAGATGCTAACATTTAACATATCTACTTTTAATCTCACAAAATTAAAACGTATTAAATCTACTTCCTTTTCGGTAATATTCTTTTAAAACATTTCGATGCTTTTTGTCACAATTGTCTTGTCTGCAATTCTGTCATTTGTTGTGCATTTTTGTTACAAGTATTATATATTACATAGCGAATACAACGAAAACTAGTAGAACAATTCTTATTATCTGTATCACTTATTTATACCTACTTTAAGTATTAATGTAAGTCTACATTTCTTTAAATGATTTTTTAATGCTTAGTTAAGCTAAGTATGGACCAAAGCTGCAAGATGTTCAATGTTTGAACTTCGTCGACCGTTTAAAATTCCTTAATATCATGTACTTTGAAAAATATATTTATTTATTTTCATATACTTTTATGTGATCGTGTCAGTTGGTAATTGAAAGAATGATAAATAAGAGATACAATAATAAATTTCTTCTAATTAATCGCACAATCTCTTTTTCTTTTTCTTGCACTAACTCATTCTATCTAAAAAGGATCTCTCTTATGCGAATAAAATTGAGAACAAAGATCAATGAAATATATTTGTGTGTTAGTGCGTAATCCAAACTGCGATGAAATTATTTAGTTTAAAATAAGTATGCGCTGCAACAACGTGTATGTCGCGACACTTATGCCTCTTAAAACGTAAGATGCAATTTCTATATTAAAAATTATGATATATGAACGAAATAATGTATAAAGCTTTTAGATGTACAATCGAAAATTAAAAGTGAGCTAATAAGAGCCTAAAATACTGGTATATTTACGCTAAATTGTATTGCAATATTAAGACACTAATATACAAAAATTATAACTAACGTTTTGTTTTCGTTTAGGTTATCGTTAGTGTTATACATAAAAATATAGGATGATGCGATCGTGTTAAAATAAATATTTATTAAATTAAATATTAAAAAATAAATATTTATCCTGGAGAAGTCTCAAGGTAAAGAAAATTGTAAGAATTGTATAGTAGGCTGCAAAAATGGTTTAGACACAATGAAGTTGGGACAGTCAAAATTGAGTAATTTTTAATGGGCTTATTTAATTATATTATTAAGTAATTATATTATTAATTATTTAGTGCTCTTAATTATATTTTTCTAATATTTTTTTCTTATAAAAATATATACAAATATAAATATATATTCTTATATAAATAAACACGTTTCTAATCGTAACATTATATAGTTAAATAAAGATCCGTAAAAGCTAAAACAAGTATTAGTGGTGTTATGTGTAATATAAATTGTGATTTTGAAAAAGTTGTTTTTTCTCTTGAATTTCGTTGCCTTGTGATCGTATCATCCTGTATTCTTAAAATATATTTAGGAATATAATTATTTACTTAATAATTATTTATTAAGTTATATATATTCTGGAAATGTGGTCAAAATATTAGTTATTATCTTTATAACGATTTTAATATAGTATATCAAAGTCATTTTAAAATATGATTATGCAGAATATACATATAATTAGTACAAAAACATCAACGTTTCAGTAATCCACTTTTATTTTTCGATTATTGCGCATAAGTTACTTTGTCGTGCTATTTAGTGACAAAATCGTATAAAAATATTGCAACTGTAATAATGTGTAATAATGAATTTTTATGACGTATGGGAAATTAATGTTTGACTTGGTTGCGTCACTGATTGAAGTGTACTGCTACTCGCATACTTCTATTTTTCTCAACGAATATACAATTATGTAAATGCATTGTAACATTTTTTCTTGTGTGTGAAACTTTACAAGTCATTGGTTTTAAATACTTTTACGTAACACGATTGCATCCATCTGTATCGCCAATAAAATTTTTTTGTTGATTCTTGAATTTCATTGTTTTACTTCTTTACTGTTTTCTTTTGAGATGAAATAAAATGAAATTTTTGTTGACTGTTGAAGCTGTAGCGTGTAATCGTATCTAGAGTTGTTTTAAAACATCCGCTATTAGTATAAGATTTCTCCCGTTTTAGGGCGCATTCGAAAACGTCAGACTGCTTTTTCTCTCTTTTTATCTCATTCTCGTATCTCTTGTACTCATTGAAATATATATTATCTGGAACGCGCGCTGCCTCTTGAGGCGTGCGGGATGAGAGAGAGGTTCGTTGTTTCCTCTCTTATACTTGTCTGGTTCATAGTATAATCGAAAGTGGGGAGAATGTGATACAATCAAAGTTAAAAGTTAGAGATAATATGAAAAGCAATAACCACTGAATGGCAATGACTTAAGCTTATAAACGAAAGTTTAAGATATAAAAAAAATATATATGTTTTTTCTCATTTATTAGTATTCATTTATCGACTTATCATTAAGAAAAACAAAGCAAAGATGGCTCCTAATTCGGAAATTCAGCTTATGTTTAGAAATCAACCGACTTAGCTTTTGGTTCAGACTGTACTAGACAAAGACAGAGCGCTGACTGAGACCTACAAACATGCTCTCTCTCATCCCGCAATACTCAAGAGGTAGCGCGCGTTCCAGATAGTATATATTTCAGTGCTTGTATTCCAATATAGCGTGTGCACCCGAATGACGTTCGCACCGAACGCACCTCATGGCTTCTGCACACAGGACGCGGTAATGCTTGCCACGCGGCGGAAGCCCGCGCGACAGCCAATCAATATGTTGTTTTTCCGTAAGAGCTAGAAGGTTATTACAGAAAACAGCATATTGATTGACTGTCACGCGAACTTCCGCTGCGCGGCAAGCATTACCGCGTCCTGTGTGCAGGAGCCATAAGTGTAGAATAATTAAAAAGTGTGATATTAATGTAAGTTTCAATGATACTGCGATGAGTTCTTGATTTCTTGGATATTGTCGTGAGCAGGAAAATTTACAAGAAAAATTTCAAGATTTGATAAACTCTCTTTCATGTACTTACAAAATAATGGTTCCGCGAAAGAAATATTCTTGTAAGTTTTCCGAATGTAGTAATAGTTACTACGTAAACGTTGATGGAAGCATTAACAAACATTTTTACAAATTTCCGAAAAATCATGATCTTTGTGCGAAATGGAAAATTATTTGTGGCATTGGCATGTCCGTAAACTGTCAGAGGATGCACGTTTGCGAGGATCATTTCCGAACAGTAGATTTTGTTAACTGTACAAAGCATTTATTGAACCCAAATGTAGTACCGAAAAAAATTGAAGAAGCAGATAATTTAATTCCAGTACAAATATCGCCTCCTTTGTCAACCGATAAAATTGGCCTGAATTACTGTCGTCCGTTAAATGATGCCAATGCATCTACCGTACATACAAATTCATTCAACAGCCATGTAAATGTTGACACTGTGTGTGAAGAAAATCCTGCTCGCCCACATGATGACACTAATACGTTAGATATTGCTATTAGTAATAATAGTAAAGATGCTAATTATTCTGTAGACGATGTAAATAATGAGAAAGTATGTGCGGATGCAGTAATGTGTATATGCGATGAGGAAACCTGTAAAGATTCATGTGCTGTTAACAAAGAGAATAATTCTCCAAATAAGACTTGTTCAAATAGTATCGTCAAAAATTGTCTGCAAAGAGTCGAGAGTTTACGTTCAAAGGCAGGGATTTCTTCAGAGACAGAGTTAGAACGATACAGACGCATATATGCAATTAAACGTGCAATATCGGTTAAACTATCAAAAATGAAAAAAAAAATGGCAGACACGAAGAACGAATTAGCAGATTTGAAAAAGAAATATTACAACAATGTTTTCGAATGCATTAGTACAAAACTGAACGACGTTACCAAAGCATTCATTAACTCTCAATTATTGAATGCTTCGCACAAAAACTTCGGAAAAAGATGGACAGAACAAGATAAGATATTTGCCTTGTCCATGTATAAGCGTGATCCTTCTCTTTATAAGTTTTTGCGTGAATATTTCGAGTTGCCATCTCCGCGTAATCTGCAGCGTATTTTATCAAAGATTCCATTTGAAACGGGAATAAACGAAGCCCTTTTGAAACAGTTAAAAGTTAAAATAGATGACATGCATGAACGGAATAGATATGCTTCAATAATTTTTGATGAGGTGTCTTTAAGCAAAGGTTTCCATTATGAAGCTCACAAACAGATCATTAGTGGTTATAAGGATCTAGGTGAGTTGGGTCGAACTGCAAATGCAGCTAATCATGCACTTGTTTTTCTGATCGCGATATACGGAAATCGTGGAAGAAAGTTATAGCTTATTACTTTACGACAGATACAATATCCTGCAATAATCTTAAATTTTTGTTAAAACATATAATTGAGCAGCTGCAAGATATTGGTATCAAAATCAAAGCTACAATTTGTGATTACGACTCAACTCAACGAAGAGCCTTGTCAAAATTGAGTAAAGAAAATAACGTTAAACAAACCTCGTACACGTTCATGATTCGATCAGAAGAAATACTAATAATCTTCGATGTCCCGCATTTATTGAAAAACACGTAACACCTTGCTCCGCTCGGTTATAAAATTTGATGCACATAAAGTTGCTAAATTTTTGTATATTCACAATGCTTTTAAAGTCGATCAACAATTTCTATTTAAATTTCCATTTAAATTGATTGACTACACATTTCTCGGTCCGAGAACTCGGACCGATTTCTAGTATCGTGGACATTAGGCTTTACATGGGAGCATCGAGCGTTGAGCGTTAAAGCGGTAGCCAATCAATGTGCCACTTTCCGCAAAAACTATAAGTATACTTCTAGGACCTGATACGTTAATTGGCTAACGCTTTAACGCTCGACGCTGGAACGCTCCCATGATTGGCACCTTGACGCGTATCGTGTGCGAGTCACACGGATATACGGACGGCATTTACGCCGGTGCGTGTACACAGTTTATTGGTCACATATTATCTAAAATATCTTGTAAGATAATATGCAACCAATAAACTGGTTTTATGTAACACAGGGTACGCAACTGGAAAGTACTCAAAGATAGGATAATACTTGTGTCGACTTGTGTCTCTTGTTAGAAAGCAACCATAATTTATCATAAGTTAGGTTTGGTTAGGTCTTAAAACTTGTCACACGTGACGTATCTTATTATGGGAGCGACAATTATGTAAACGATGTAGCAGCATGATGATTTGTCATGTCCATAATTACATGCACCGAATTGCACTCTGTTCTTTCTCTTCATATTTTAAGGTAGGATAAAAGTGTATCGTGGTGCACGTCGTCAAAGAGGGGATCACCTTGATATGTCATTCAAATTTTAGCCGGTCTACGTTTGAGTTTAATTACGTTTTCGGTCGCGTTTTGTTAAACTTATTTGTGCCCGTGATTTCAGAAATATGGGAGGAAAGTGGTCCAGCATGGATCCCTCGCAAGTCGAGGTTCCAGAAATAAAAGCTCTTTTGGATAGAGATCCTTATTTAAAGCCATATGAGAATGACATTCGTCGAAGGTGCTGTATATCTTTATTTATTTATAATTATTTATATATATTTTTTATTTATACAATTCAAACTTTTATATGTATAATTTTTACTACTTGTACAAGTGATAGAATATAACCCTAAAAAGAATTCTTTAATTTTTATAGTTTAGAAAATATAGCTATAAATATAGTACTAAATACAACAATACTTATACTTTTAGGTATGCCTTATTTAAAGATTATACTGAAAACATAGAGACAGGAGATGGAGATTTAAAACAATTTGCAATGGCGTACCAAACTTTTGGAATTCATATTCTGGATGATAATAGTGTTATTGCGAAGGAATGGGCACCTGCTGCACAAGAAGTATTTCTAACTGGAGATTTTAGTAAGAATTTTATACATAGTAATATCTAGCTTCTGACATTATAAGATAATTATTTTTAATTGATGCAATTTTGTAAAGATAATTGGAATAAAACTTCCACACCATATAAAAAATTGGAGTATGGTAAATGGGAACTGCGTTTACCTCCAAATGCAGACGGCAATAGCCCTATAAAACACCTTTCTGAAGTAAAAATTATCATCAAAGATCATAATAATGAATTGCTTGAAAGACTGAGTCCTTGGGCAACTTATGTAACACAGCCAGCAGACAAATCTGAAGGGACTACTTATAGACATCATATATGGCATCCACCTCCAGAAAATGTATTAAATAATTATCATTGGAAATGTCTGCATGCGATATATAATCAGGAGATGTAATAACATATTTGCCTTTCTATTTTTTTAGGTATACAAGTTTAAGCATCCTAAACCAAAGAAACCAGAGAGTCTGAGAATTTATGAATGTCATGTTGGAATTAGTACTCAACAGTTTCGGGTCGGTACTTATTTGGAATTTGCAAAAGATATAATACCAAGAATTGTAAAACAGGGATACAATGCAATACAATTAATGGCAATCATGGAGCATGCTTATTACGCTAGTTTCGGATATCAGGTGTATATTTGCATCTTATGTGTATATTGAATTTTAAAATGTATGAATATGCACAAAGTCAGTTCTAATGTTCCATTCAAATTGATAAGGTGACTTCCTTTTATGCTGCTTCATCTCGTTATGGTACTCCAGAAGAATTAAAGGAATTGATAGATGTGGCGCATCAGCATGGTCTCTATGTGCTGCTGGATATGGTACATTCGCATGCGTCCAAAAATACCTTGGATGGATTGAATATGTTTGATGGTACGGATGCATGTTTCTTTCACACCGGCTCCCGTGGCGAACATCCACTGTGGGACAGTAGACTATTCAATTATGGCGAGTACGAGGTACTCCGATTCTTATTATCCAACTTACGTTGGTACATTGAGGAATATGGCTTCGATGGGTTTAGGTATTTTGTTATTAATCTATCACAATATCGTTCCGATGCTGCGGAAAAGAAATTTATAACATGTGGATAACTTTTGGATGAAATGGTTTGGACATTCGACAGATTCGATGGTGTCACTTCGATGTTGTATCACTCAAGAGGCTTTGGACAAGGTTTCAGTGGACATTATGATGAATATTATGGTCTGAATGTTGATGTGGAAGGTGTAGCATATTTGATGATTGCTAATCACATGTTGCATGACTTGTATCCTGAAATGATCACAATAGCTGAAGATGTTAGTGGAATGCCAGGCGTTTGCAGGTATAAAATATATATTAACGTTAATAAATATTAATGCAAAATAAAAGTTTTACTATATAATAAAAAAATTTTTCTTGTATAAAATAATTTATGATTTATATATCTTCTTTTTTTTCTTAAGGCCAGTTGTTGAAGGTGGTGTGGGATTCGATTATCGATTAGCTATGGCTATTCCCGACAAATGGATTAAGTTGTTAAAAGAGGTGAAAGATGAAGATTGGAAAGTTGGGGAAATTTGTTGGACATTGTCCAATCGAAGATGGATGGAGAAAACGGTGGCTTATTCCGAATCTCACGATCAGGCTCTCGTAGGCGACAAAACAATAGCTTTTTGGCTTATGGATAAGGAGATGTATACGCATATGAGTCTTCTTTCACCTAGCGATATTATTTCGCGTGGTATTGCTCTCCACAATCTAATCACGTTGATCACGCATGCTTTGGGTGGCGAAGCTTATCTGAACTTTATGGGTGAGTAACGTGCTCACATAAACTTACATAAGATATTCTATTTTTAAATATGTGTTGAACTTAGAAGGAAGGCAAGTAATAACGATTTTAAGTTGGTATATGAAAATATATGTTGTATAGGCAATGAATTTGGCCATCCTGAATGGCTTGACTTTCCAAGGGTTG
Organism: Odontomachus brunneus; assembly: GCF_010583005.1. Lineage (NCBI taxonomy): Eukaryota > Metazoa > Arthropoda > Insecta > Hymenoptera > Formicidae > Odontomachus > Odontomachus brunneus. The sequence goes on along the minus strand of NW_022639578.1, from coordinate 309,268 downwards.
GAAACGGAAATAGTTATCATTACGCGAGACGTCAGTGGAATTTGGTGGATGATGAGTTGCTCAAGTACAGATACATGAATAATTGGGATCGTGCTATAAACATGCTCGAAGAAAAATACGGATGGTTACATGCTAACCCTGTAAAGTAACTTTTATATGTTTCTACGTTTATCCTTCCACACTTATTAGAACTTAAAGAAACTGCACGAATTGAATGTTCAACGTGATTTAAGTGATAAAGATTGAGTTTGGAATTGTAATTTGTAGGGCTATGTGAGTTGGAAGCATGAAGACGACAAGGTGATTGTCTTCGACCGAGCTGATCTTGTGTTTGTCTTCAATTTCCATCCAAACAAATCGTTTGCCGATTATCCAGTTGGTATAAAAAATCCAGGATCTTACAAAATCGTTCTATGCAGTGACGATGAACAGTTTGGGGGACAAACTCGAGTAGACGTGAATGTGCAGCATTCCACGCAACCAGAATCATTTTCTGCATATCCACACAAAATGATGGTCTACATTCCGTGCCGTACAGCCATAGTTTACGTACAAGCTGGTAATATATACGAATATAACGTTTTATATTAATATACTATACTTCTAGAAAAAAAAAATAATATTAATTAAATTTTATTACTAATTGAATTTCAGATTCATAAACATTACCTCTGAATCGTGAGTGAAAACTATTAAAAATAGTAAGATTATATATATACATAGATTATATATATACAAGATTATATATATAAAGGTATAATAAAGATATTATTTTTGTAGAATACAATTCACAGGCCCTTTTTTATGAGGAGATATGTGATAAATCTTAAAATAAGCTATAATAAATATGTTTGTTATATTTTTATATAAAAATCGTACTGTTTAATTGATGAACACTAAATAAATTTACATTAATTTATTTAGTTTATTTTTCACAGGATTTATCATTTTATTTCTTTATAACTGTATCACTGAATTATGTGATTTGAGAAACATTATTGGAATTTTCTTATAAATTTTATGGAGTTGAATATTTGACAAACATAATAATATAAAAAAGATAATTTTCAATTAATATAATTTTAATAATGTTCTAATATTTACAAACGTGCCTGTCCTGCAATAAAATTTTGTTAACAGTGTTAACAGAATTAACTATATTAAAAATAATTTTTATATACACAATAGTGTATTTTTGTACTCAAGTTATTAATTTATAAATATATATGCTTTGTTATACAGGAGTCCTCTTATGAAACTTACATTTACTTTTTATGAGATTATATAAATGATAAAGACTTGATTGAAGTGTATTATATCCATTTATAATACTGACAATAGAAATCTGTAACACTATTTAGGCTGTATCTATAGATTGTTTTGTAAAATTATTAAATTCAGCTTCATTTACATCATAGTCTTTCATTTTGTTTTCTAACACCCACCACTTGTCTAAAAAACCTATATCTACGATTCTATTATAAAAAGTTACATAACGTGGTTTGAGATATGGACACACAGCTTTGTATAAAGAACATTTTTCATCATAATTATCTACCCACATTAAGGATGAAATACCTAAATTTATTCTTCTGATGATTCCTTCATTATAATATTGCTGCAATTGTTCTATATGCTTCACAGCAACAGGGTTGCGTATAGGTTCTCCCAGCAACATTAGTTTCAAATTATATTTTATCATATTATCTCTAAACGAAATTTCACCTGGATTGTGTATACTAGAATATAAGCTACATCCTAAAACTATATCACATAATTATTAATACATACTCATATTAATACATAATTTATAATATTTATCTTAAAAGTGGCATAACATGAAAATACATAGAGATAGAAATACATACGTGTAGTATATATTGTGGCACGTATAGGATGCTTTTTGCAATCTTTGGCTACATCAATTGCAACATCTCTATAATCTATATAGAGATTGTGCCAATATTTTGCTGCAAAATATGAAACTGTTTAATATAATATAAAAAACAATGTGACATCTCAATAACATTTATTATTTTAATTTACCCCAACGTTCAAGAAAAGTTCCTTTAAACCTTTCAGGCATTTCATAATTCTTGATTTTAATGTTAATTTTGCTAAATGTATCTGTAGAGATCCTAGAAGCTGTCCTAAGCTTATGGACCAGCTGAACCATTTGTTGGGAACTCATACTTCAAAGAGATCTTAACTGAAATAATTTTTATTTTAACCAGATTTAAATACAATTATTATTATGTTTATTGCTTAAAACTCATATATTAACATTTAAAATATAAACGTTATCTTAAATTTCGACAGAAGTATACTGATTCCGTTTATTTGTTGGTAAAAATAAGACAAAATTAACATAAAATTTTCAATTATTAATAAAAATTGTTTCAGGTTAATTTTTATACTGCAATACCATTACAATGATTGTATATGAAAATATAATATAATCAATATATGTACGTTTTTTTGGTCTGTTTATAAAAATAATAATTATTTACATAAATACATTTTATTGTGGCGCATAAATAATTATATCACTACCATGTATCCATCAATACATTAGGTTACATAAGTTTCTTAATGTTTTAATCAGAGTTGTTTATATAAACTTTAACTTTATTCATTTTGCATTTGCAGAAAGACTAGAGAGAGATTAGAAATTTTAATAAAATTTAATAAATATTCAGGCATTTACAAAGTTTAGTGCACGATAAACATCTTAACCTGAAAAACATTTTTTTGAAAGACTAAAATTCTATTACCATGATAAACGATAATGTTAAATAATTTAAACTTTATCTTACATAAAAGGCATGAAATATATTACCATTAAAATTAAAGATTGTTCAAATTTTGAATATTTACCTATTCAACTATATACTATGCAAAAACGTACACATGTTGCTCGCCTCATTCAAGTTGTTTATTCCCTCATTCAAGTTTCAGTTTCAATATATGGCTTAGCCACCTAGTCTGTGAGTGACTCTACGCCATGCCCTCATTCAAGAGGAAAGTTAGATTGAATAAGTTTGTTCCTTTTAGTTGCATTGAAATTGGACACGTTCAGCGAAAAAGCGTTCAGTGAGCAATCAGTGATTATCGCTTCTTACTGTTAGATTTCTAAATCTAGAGCAATTATATTGACGAATTGCTCAATTATTGTACAACTGTTGAATGCAGAATGCAACTATTATATATATAGGGAAGTAAAGGACGTAATAAGAAGTCTGTTCTTTTTAGCTAAGCTGATTTGTAATGGAATTTTGTTCCTTTTCTTTCCTGTGTTGTGTTATATACTTGTTTTATTCTTTCTTAAGGCTATTTTACAATTTCGTAAGTGGGTGTGAATGTACGAGCCAACCAATCCGAGTGTTTTATTTACTGATTGCCTTATTCCAATTGGTTATCGTAATCACTTAAGGGCCATCTACAATGAGTATGGCAGTGAACAGTAAAGGGCCATCTACTATAGAGCATCGTACGTCGTAGCAGTAAGAAATTGACCAATCATATTAGAGTTTTACAAGAATAATCGATTGTGATTGGTCAATTTCTTACTGCGATGTTCTATTGTAGATGGCCCTCAACATGTTACGTTACGTTAAGTATTGACAATGCAATGGCCATACTTGTACGTAAAATTGAACTTAAAAGCTGGTTTATGATGGATGTAATCCGTTAACTTATGCCGGAACCGTAAAAAAAAATTGACCAATTATAGTCGAATTATAGAAGAATAGTACGCTACGGCGTACGATTTTCCATTGAAGATGATCCCTTACGGATGTACTTGTGCGTATTGGGTGTTTTCCAGCTACGTTACACTGTGTTACACAAAACCAGTTTATTGGTCATATATTATCTAAAATATCTTGTAAGATAATATGCCACCAATAAACTGGTTTTGTATAACACAGTGTGCATTGCTGGAAAGCACCCATTAACTTCTTTCGAATCGAATTTACGGGCTAAACCGATTGCTTGCTGTCGCGCCAATGTGAACGCGTCGAAAGCGTTACAGCGGGTCGCTGGTCGCGCGACGCCGCGTAGCGCCCCGCCGGTAATACCTGGTCTGGTCCGAGAGCGATATCCACTACGCCACTTCCGCTAACTCGCTGCTTGAGCAAAATGGACGCCTTTGTGTCTGTTTTCTTCGCATTCCCACTATAAGCACGGTTTACGGAGCGACGCAGTGTCTACGGCGCGGCGATGTTTGCGCGACGCCGCAGTGAACGTGTGTGAGGGCAGTGTCGTGATCACGAATCGTGCCCGAGGTCCGTCGTGACTGACGTGGAAACGCGTCCAACCAAGTAGGCCACCGTGTAGTCCCGCGGATGACAATTGAGCGAGCATCGCCCGGACGACGGTGTATCCGCGGTGAGTTTAGCGACGAGGAGCCGTCGCGCCAGCCGCCACGCCATCCTTGAGGACCTGCCGGCAGCGACGAGCGACACGGGGCCGCGGAACGCGCCCGGGCCTCCCGCCAAAACGCCAGCCGCGGACAGCAACGGAACGGCGGTCGGCCAACGTAAATAGTACGGGTAAGCGAGTGGCACGGGGCTGTCGCGACGCGCCGCGTCACGTTGTTCCACTGTCCCAGGCAGCTATGTAGACGGCGTTTTTACGCGCGAGTGACCCGGCAATTCTCTTGCTCGCCAGTGTTCGGCGTTCGTGGCCCGGAAGAGGATCTCGCAAGCACCCCCTCTCCCTCTAGCTGCAACTGCACCTGGTCCCCACGACGATACAGTGTCGCGCGACGTATAACGCTGGATGGTTGACGTTAATGCAGACAAGGTAAATAGGTGCTGTGCTGTGTGCTCTGGTGAATGTTGAGATCAGTATCTTGGAGGTAGACTTGCTCATAGCCAAGGGATATTGTGTGTTTTTGTTCAGCATATCTCGCTGTGTTGTTGGGATCAATTCTGTTCTGATTATATGTGTATTGTAACAGCTGATTATGTTGTATTTATGCACAGTGAATGGCTGCTTTATACAAATATATTGGATTTACTATGAGAGTTGAGTGAATTTGGTTCATTGAAAAAAATTATTCTTTTTTTTTTTTTCAATATTTGTGCTTTACATGTATTAACAACATTTAAATTATGCCAGTACTATATATGAGTCCTGTACAAATTATTTATGGAAAAGTATACAATATTCATTATTATTTAATTTTGAGTTCAAGTAATAAAAAATAATAGAGATTATAATGATAATATTATAACAATGAATTTTTTATTCATAGTCATATAAACTACACATATTATTGCATCGTGACAGATTTTAGCTAATCTCTCACTTTTGTTTACTGTATTTGCTTGTGCGTAACATTTTTTTGCTTATAATCATATGAATGACTTTAAATTTAGTTTTCTTGTGAAAATACACAAATATCTAATGTGTATGGCAGAGAGAGAAGAGTTTGTAAAATGAAACTACATATGGCGCATTTTATTTGCAGGAATACAAAGTGTTAAACATGGATCGTTTATTGGAGGACCCACGAGCTTCATCGAAATTTGGTTGAAACTCTTATGGTGCAACATGGGAACTTAAAGAGAACTTTGTTAAGTTCCCAATATTTGCCTTAGTGCTAGTGCTCCTCAAAGAGGAACAGAAACTATTCCATTGGATGGTGAAAAATATTTGTGTTGGTATGTTCTGATGATGTGCAGTGAAAAAGTTTCAACGATGATTTATTTAGACGTTTGTGTAGTCTGTGCACTGAGACATGTTTCATTGATTTACATTTACTGCATATCATGAACAAATACTCGTAGCATGCCTGTGCAGTGCTCAGCGCATCGTACTGTCCCACGAAGTCCAGGTGACATTTAGGAACACTAAAATTGATTTTGTTTCTTCTTTTTGTCCAGGCTGTAATGCCAGAACAAATCAAACTCAAAATGAATGGGGTTGTACCGAGTGTGCCAATAACTACCCTCGCTGGTATCGCGAGTCTCACTGACTTGTTGCCTGAAATGCCCCTGCCGACTCCGCTGCCACAAACTCTGACTAACAAGTCCCTGCTGTTTCATCCACGAGTGGCCGAGGAAGCGCAAATATTGCTGAGTGTCCGTGACGACAATCTCGTGCCGCAGTTGATATTGTCTCTGTCGCAGACTTCGGCGGATCACATCGAGCTCAAGGACAATTATGCAAATGCGGAACAATCGCTAGAGACTGAGCAGAATACGCCCGAGCTGCTCAAAGCAATCTTACAGATAAATCCACATGTATTCAAGGGACCTCAGCACAATTCTCCCCGAAACTGGACGCAGGGTACGCCTATGCTGCATGCGAATCAGTCGCCGGCAAACTATGGTCGCTTCTCGCCGTCCTACTCGAGCTCTTCGGGGTCCAGGCAAACGCCTCAAGGTAGTCCGGCTCATTCTGCGGCCGCCAGGACTGTACTCCCGCCACCAGTGGCGGCCAGCGGCATTTCCCACGCGCAACATCCGCGGATGCCGATAACGCCGCAGAATCACGCGGACATCTCGCAGATGTCCCCGTTTGCCGTGCCTTCTCCGTCGCCCAGAGGAAACGTGATGACCGAACAAACGAGAACGCTAACAACGCCCCAGCACATGCAGGAGGATGCGAACTGCATAAACCCCTTGTCCAACGTGGCTCTCCAGCCGAACATGTACTCACCGGCGCACATAAGTCCTCCGAATGCGCCACTGACGTCACTCGGTAATGTGACGCCTCAGCATCATAATATGGCTAGTATGACGCCGCAGCACAACATGCATATGGCGTCTCCTATACGTACCAACGTGCCGCTGCAGCAGCATTCGACCATGGGTAGCATGCAGCAGAATCTTTATGATCCCATGATGAATCAGCAAGCGCATCATGGATTGGCCAGCGGTCAACCGTTGGACATTGACAGCGCGGTGCAAGAGAATCAGCAGTTCCTCCTCGACCCGGTGACCGGCCTTCCCGACATCGATTTGCCGATAGAAAATATCGACGCACGACAAAATGTGGATCATCATGCGGTGCAACACTTATTACCGACTCCCCCTACCACGTCTTACCCGAATATCCACGCCACCGATATGATCAATGCCTTGGACCCCGCGGCCAATGGCTCGTCCAGCGTGCAGCATCAGCAAAATAACAATTCGGAGAAAGGCATGAAACTACCCGGTTCGTTGACGGAAAAGCTGAAAGAACCGGTTGTGATGTTGAACAGAATATCGCTGGCCGATCAGGCGCTCATGCAGAAGAGCCTGGCGGCGTTCGCAGAGAAGTCGCCGAGTCGCGCGGCGAAGATGGGTATCTCCAACCGTGACGATACCAAGTCCGACTCGGAGAGCGAGGAGGAGATAGGTAAGAACAACAAGTACTTCAAAGCGCGCGCTAAGGAGCGGCAAGTGCAACGGGAGAAGGAAAGGGCTGAACGGAGGAAGAGCGAAGATAAGCGACGGCGAAAAAGGATAACGGATGATGATGAGGAGGATGATAAGCGGGATGCGTCATTCTCGCCTATAAAGCCAAAAATACGCAAGATTGAGAAAAAGCTAGTGCCTGTATTAGCAAAACTGAGCGTGGAGGAGCTGATGGAGACCAATATGTACCAGCGATTCAACTCCACTATCGAAACGATCTTTGAGAACACCGAAGATGCTATTGCGAACCCTGAAATGGAAGACGACGGCGACGTGTCCCCGGAAATGCTTATTCCCAAGTATCAGCTGCACGACCTCTGTACGGAAGCAGCTAAACTCAAGACCCTTGGCGCCATGGAATCCATACCCACGGACAAGCTGGTGAGACTACTGAATATCTTGGAAAAGAACATACGGGACGGCGCTAGGGTGTCGCCTCTCGTGGATCCGGACGACGACGTCGAGGAAGGACGATTGTGGATGCAATTGGCCATGGAACGGGTCCAACGTGCCGTAGATGCGTCATTGATTGCGCTACATATTATGACCTCTAGCAATATGCCGAAAACGGTTTATCTGGAAGACGTAATCGACCGAATAGTTCTTTTTATGAAGTTTCAGTTGCAGAATACGATCTATCCCTCTTTCGATCCTGTCTACAAGACAGACACGAAGAATAAGACTGAAAATTATAACTCTAGCGGGCGTAAGAAGCGTGGCCACATGAAGGAGGTGCGTGAGAAAAGCATCCTGCAGGTCTATAACAAAATGCACGAGCTGGTGGGTCTTTTGGCCGAGCTGTTGAGCATACAGGTTTTAACGGACACAAGTGTACTTCACGCATCGTCGTTGGGTGTCGCGCCATTTTTTGTCGAGTCGGTGAGTGACCTCCAGCTGAGCGCGCTGAAACTCGTCACTATAATATTTACTAAGTATGAGAAGCACAGAAGATTGCTGTTGGATGATATCCTGGCGTCCATAGCGAGATTACCTAGCAGTAAAAGAAGCTTACGTACGTATAGGTTGAATTCCGAGGATCACATACAAATGCTGACCGCGCTGGTCTTGCAGCTCATACAGTGCGTAGTGGTGTTGTCAGACAATGCATTATCGTACTCCAAATCATCGAAAGAGGACGAGGAAAAGAAGGACGAGAAGCGATCGAGTCACGTGGACGCCGACGTATTTATTATCAACAGATACGAGACCGCCACGAGAATCGCTGGAAATTTTTTAACGGTATTCCTCAACAAATGCGGCAGTAAGGGTGAAGAGATTGATTACAGGCCATTATTCGAAAATTTCGTGCAGGACTTGTTAGCGACGGTAAATAAGCCTGAGTGGCCCGCCGCCGAGTTGCTTTTGAGTCTTCTTGGTAATCTATTGGTAGGGCACTTCTCCAACAAAGGTTCTGACATGTCGTTGCGAGTGGCTTCCATCGATTATCTCGGTGTGGTCGCGGCTAGATTACGCAAAGACGCGGTCAGCTCTCAATGCAAACTATCGACCATCGACCAAATCATAAGAGACATCAAGCTCGAACAGCAGAAAGACTCGGATTACGATCAGATAAAAGACAAGGACATCATGGGCTTGAGCGAGGATGAGGAGAGGATGGTGTTCTTGCAGAAAGTGCTGCTCGATTATCTGGCGGTTAACGGGACGAAAGATTCCGCTCTCGGATATGCGCGTCATTTTTATCTGGCGCAATGGTATCGGGACTGCGCGCTGGAGAAGTCTCGGGTAGGCCAATCGAAAAACAGTCCGAGCAAGAAGATCCACAAGAAGCGGGCAAAGAAAAAGAATCGACATCACAATAGCGATCAGGAGACTGAGTCGGAATTGGACGAACAGGACCCGGACGAAAATGACAATAACGAGCAGAAGAACTCAGAGGCTTACAGAATCATTGAGGACAAGAAAAAGTACATCGTCAGCAGAATAAGGCCATGCAGTACTGGAACGAAACTGGACATCCTCCAGACGTACATTGATTACAATTCCGCGGAGCTGATTTCGCAATATCTCGCGTCCAAAAGACCTTTTTCGCAGAGCTTCGACAGATACCTCAAGCAGATCCTTCACGTGTTGACGGAATCATCAATCGCTATCAGAACTAAAGCGATGAAGTGCCTGACGATGATTGTCGAAGCTGATCCGAGCGTGCTGGCGAGGGTGGACATGCAGCTGGGCGTGAAGCATTCGTTCCTCGACCACTCGACGTCCGTGCGAGAAGCAGCGGTCGACTTGGTAGGCAAGTTTGTCCTGAGCAGGCCCGAGCTGATCGACAAGTATTATGACATGCTGTCGGCCAGAATCCTGGACACCGGCGTGAGTGTACGTAAACGCGTTATTAAGATTCTCAAGGACATTTGCATGGAGTGCCCCGACTTCCCGAAGATCCCGGAGATATGCGTGAAGATGATAAGGAGAGTGAATGACGAAGAGGGCATCCGCAAGCTCGTCATGGAGGTGTTCCAAAATATGTGGTTCACCCCGGTGAGAGAACGTCCAAGCCTCGACTCCGAGTCATTGTTGAGGAAAGTCATGAACATCACGGACGTCGTGGCTGCTAGCAAAGATATGGGACTCGAGTGGTTTGAGCAACTATTAGTGAGTCTATTCAAGCCGAAAGAGGACAAAGACGACAGCACGAAGATGCAAACAGAGCCGCCACGAGCTTTGCTGACGGCCTGTAAGCAGATCGTGGATTGTTTGATCGAAAATGTGCTGCGGTTGGAAGAGACGAATTTGGAAGATACGGAAAAGTCGAAAAGAAAGGGCTCGTCGCAGAGGTTGGTAGCGTGTCTAACGACGCTCTATCTCTTTGCGAAGATCCGACCGCGGCTGTTGGTCAATCATGCCATCACCTTGCAGCCTTATTTGAGTCTCAAGTGTCAGACGCAGGGTGACTATCAAATTATCAGCAGCGTCGCTCACACGCTTGAATTGGTGGTGCCTCTGATGGAGCACCCCAGCGAGACTTTTTTAGCGCAGTTGGAAGAGGATTCTGTGAAACTGATCTTGCAGCACGATAGATCGGTAGTCGCGAGTTGCCTGTCGTGCTTAGGCTCCATAGTCAATAATGTAACGCGCAATTTCAAGCTAATACGAGACTGCTTCAAAAAATATTACGGACACTTAACGGAGTACAAATCGTTCTACGAGAGGGACCCCACGAATCCCATGCTGTTGAAGTACAGACCATTCTTCCGGAGGGCATTGTTTACGGTCGGTTTATTGTTACGTCACTTTAACTTCATGGATCCGGAAGTGATAGAAGGCTTGGCGGATAACATCAAGGATCAGGTTTTCGAGACGCTCAATTACTTCGTTCATTTGGACAACGACGACATCCGGCACTTCACGCTGTCGGCCATCGGCTCCCTCTGCATACGGCATTACGAGTTTATGATGCTGCCGGAGTTGAAGGAGCTCTACCATCACCTCCTCACGTCGGAGCACGCATTGATGCACATGCGGATCCAGGTGCTAAATAATATTGAAGTGTATTTGCAGGAGGAAGAGAAGCGGATGATCAAGCAAGATCTCGAGTGGGCGAAGCTGTCGAAGCAGGAGAACTTGAAGGAGATGGGAGACGTGTCGTCGGGAATGGCGAGCACTGTAATTCAGCTCTACATCAAGGAGATCCTCGAGTCCTTCTTGCACGTTAACATAAGCGTGCGACACGCGGCTCTGAAGGTCATCCAGCTGATCCTGGCGCAGGGCCTAGTACATCCCGTCCAGATAGTGCCCTACTTGATTTGCATGAGCACCGACTGCGAGAAGGCGGTCAGTCACAGCGCGGACAAGCAGCTCCAAGATATAGAGAAGAAGTATCCCGGCTTCATTCACATGAAATCGCAGTTCGGGATCAAACTGAGCTACCGGCTGCAGAAGCTACTACAAAACGACATTACAGTAAGAGGTATGCGAGTCAGGGAGGGTGAATTTCCAGGCGCTCTCAACGGCTTTCTCTACACGATACTGCGCAACACGAAGCAGCAGAGGCGGGCGATCGTGCTGTCCTTTCTCAAACACTTCGACGAGACCGCCAAGACCAGCTTGTCGCAGATGCTGTACCTGGCAGATAATCTCGCCTACTTTACATATCAGGTGCAGGACGAGCCGCTGTTCATCATCCATCACATCGACATTATCATCTCCATGTCCGGTACAAATCTGCTGCAGTCTTTCAAGGAAGCACTGCTGCCCAAAGAAGGTACCACACAGTCGACACAAGCGCAAAGTGCGCCAACGCAGACATTGATCTTGGGTCCAGATGGTCAACCACGACCGGAGCAGTTGATATCACTGGAGGACGAAGAGGACGACGAGGAGGACGAGGAAATTCTCTTGTCCAGGTTACCAAACGACACTACTCTACTCAGGGAGTACATCACCGCCAGTCAAGGCTTCCTGCTCTTATTGACACTACGACAGCACCTCAAGGATCTCTACGGCTTTTCCGACGCGAAGATTGGGCAATACTCGCCTTCAGAGGCGGCTAAGGTATATGAGAAGGCGGTGAATCGCAAGAACAATCTGCACTTCGACCCTAAGGCCACGCTTCAGAGGTTACGCGAAAATGTGACTAACGAAGAGCTGGACGAGAATGGCAGGAGAAAGCTCGTGCATGAGTACCTGGACTTCAAACAGCTGATGCTCAAGTTTGATCCCGAGGAGCCGGAGGACGACGGTTGCGGCGGTAATGACGCCACCGCCGTTGCAGATACCAGCGGCGGCAAGCAAGCAGTGGGGGAACATCCACAGACGACGCAGAGGATACCGCTGCATCCCGACGCGGAAGGCGGCAGGACGATAGCGGACGCCAGTGTCGCGAGTGACAACATTCTGGCTAACGCTGCCGGCCAGCAGTTCGGTCAGTCACTGCCAGCGCCGCAGTCGAATTTGAACTCCGCTCCGACGGAGCATCCGAATAACTCGGTGAACTCGCTGCCGGCGGCGGCAGCGCCGATGACGACGCCTACGACGACACCGCGAGTCCCTAAATTGACGATACACGCCCATCCGGATGCGAGGGAACACCGCAAGCACCGCGCTCACAAGACGGACAAGGTGAGAAAGCACAAGAAGAAGAAGAGGAGAAGAATCTCCGACAGTAGCGACAGTGCCGAGGACTACAGTGACCCTGACTTCCTCGTGTGAGTGCGGTGGTATATCTCGTCCTGTGTGTACATATATATACGTTATGTCCGTGATGGTGCGTATGACTGTGCGTGTATATGCGTGCGTATGCTTGCCTGCGCACGTGTGCGTGTATGTGCGTGTATGCCTGTGTGGCTCAGATGTGGCGTTAAAATAGACAACACTAGAGTATAGAACGCTGTTGCAGTGCGATGATTCCTTTGCCCCCTGTTTCCCGAAATGACTCCCAGCCCCGTCGAAGTTGTGCTACGACTTTGAGGACGTTAGGAACACTTCGGTCGAGAGACCGCATAGAGAACTGTTGTGATGTGGGGATGCGTGCGAGCGAGAGAAAGAGAAGGAGAGGTCCTCGACAAGAACGATGGCACAGATAGGCACAGATTTTTAAGCGCGATCTAACGTTGAGTTAAGGATAACTTTGTTGGCTGAAACGGCGGACGTCTGTGAAGTTTATCGATCCGCCGTGCCGTTGTTATCGAGATCGGCTTGTTAAATATTTCGTGTGACCGACACGGAACTTGGTTCGCTGTGATTAGTTTCTTCTTCTTCTTCTCTTCCTCAGAGAAGCGGAAACTTCTTGGCCGGCTTTCGGCTACGGATCGCACGACTTTGCCGAGACTACGGAGATAACGAGAAGACGATCGAAAGAGTTCTCGAGTTGCCAGTAGTTGATAGCCAAGGAGATGAACCGCGAACCAAATTCCGCGAAAGAACTCAAGTACAATAAATTACGTTCGAACAAAATTCATCTGTAAATAATATCATATAATGATGGCGACGTAGTGCGGTTGTTGATTAACTCTTCTCGTGGAGAAAGAGATTTGCGTGAAGAGAGACAGAGAGAGAAAGAGAGTGTGGCGGTAGGAACTGAAAAGAAGAGAAACTAAAGAGGAATGAAAAACACAACATACGGTTCGATCGGTCTCGATAAGATTCGTCGTTGCTCCCTCTTTCTTCCTTTTTCGAGAGTGAGAAAAGCAAGTACTGCTTATCTCGATAAATGCTGAAAATTTTCTCCAGATATACTTATCTAAATATCGACTGAAATAAAAATCTCTCGGGTTTGTCTAAAATTTTACAGAGAGCATACAGTGATTAATTGATAACATTTATTAAGTGCACACAGATCTTAATTTTCGTTTGCTTGGTGGATTTTAATATAGAATTCGTATCAAATTGCTTGCTTGTATTTCAAGAAGACCGGTGCTGTTGTCGGTGTAAGCGGTAATTGCTCTCGTCAGGGACGATACCAAATCGAAAGTTGACAAAATTTTTGGCACACTACACGAATCGAACATCGATGTTGGGCGGACCCCATATATAGACCCTCCCCGCGGCATGTATAATAGAAGTGTGTAGCAGGACGCATTGCCTATGCATTACGCGAAACGTTGTTTGTAATATCTGTACATAAAAATCTTCAAGTAAAGTATCTTATTTTCTTACAAACTATATAGCGGTGACATTACGAAGAAAATACTTAAGATTTCGTTGTAATATTAAGTATTTATTCAAGATTCATGTTGTCCCAATATAGTTTGCTTCGCGCACTCACACTCGTCCTTGGTGTACGAAACGACGAAAACGACAAAGGGGAAAAGAAAACAAAGAAAAAAAAAAGAAACAGACAAAGAGGTATCGTTTTTATACAAGCTTAGAGATAACGATAGTGGCCGTACTCTCGACAAAAGCGAAAAGCGGGACTTTCTATCGGCGTTATTAGGATGTTAGAAAAGCAGGGATGAAATTCACGGTGTGTTCTGCGAAATATGGTGCGACTCTAAATATTTCCACGAAAAACTCGCTGACATTTTAGTTTTCATTGGCAACTTTTGGAACTCGCGCGGAGTTCACCAAAAATCCGCGAGCCGCCACCTTGGGATGTCTTGGTTGTTGGCATCGGAGATCCGAGGAGTTCAAGAGACTTCCGTGATATTAAAGTTGAATATAAAAACCAAATGTGCTTACGAGATATATAGTCTACACACACACACACACACACACACACCACATACAAAACGCAGGTGTTTGCTCGAAGATCGAGATCTCCAGCTACCACCATCTATACGAAATCTTTAGCGGATGAATCCGCTTTTGGGATTGCATTCTTCGTTCTCGTCTTCGTTTCCATTTTTGGCGTGTAGCGGTCGTTGTTGCCGCAGCCGAGGAGAGACGCAACGAATTTTGGTCGAACAATATTCGAACGCACGAACGTATTTTTTCCCTCTTTCTCTCTCTCTCTTTCCTTCTTTTTTCTTCTTTTATCGTGCTCGTAAATTCAAATGCCGATCGACATCAAGTTGAGTGGCAGCTGTGACTTCGTAAATCGTGGGAAGGATTTTGTATTCGTGACTTTCTTTCCATCGCAGCGAGTAGTGCTTTTATACGTTTATAGATGACACACAAGCGAGGCGCGATGAAAAAAGGGAAAGAGAAAGGGAGGGAGAAAATGAGGAGAGGAGAGGCGATCGTTGCGTTTCTCTTGCGGCAAAGAGATGCAAGCGCGAGATGGACCATGGTCTGTTGCTCGACTAAATCAAACTCGAACACCATTTAGATTATTCGATATTCGACGGCGGAGAGCACCAGGATACCTCGGATGTATCAATTGTGATTTATCATATCTTAGGGGTCATTGATTGAGCGCGTGCATCTCTTTAGTATAGAAACGGAGACGACAACGACGACAATGACGATGACGATTCGATCGAACGAACGCTTCCGCACACGTACAGAGTGCAGAGTACGTCTTTAGTTTCCTCGCAACATTGCGATATGCGTGAATACATTGTAATGGACGCTTCCAGGTATTCGTTATCTGATTGTTGGTTAGCGGTAATTACCGATCATGCGCTGCCTTTACGTTTTGTGAAATATATAGAAGAGATGACTGGAGCGGGGCGATTGAACGGACGCATACCGCAAGTCGCGTAATGTTCTATGTTTTGATCTGCGTTTCGTTTCTTCTCACGGAAATTACAATGCCAGTGAAATTTTTGTTATCTGCAATTCGCTCGCTTGCGAATTCTCTTGCAAAGAATACGCAAATTATATAATCAGAGAAAAAGACATTGCGATCGCAACTATATAAATTAGTTGTATAGATTAACTATTATTAACTATATAGATGATAATCGTACGAGTTTTTGTACGTAGAATAAATGTATATAGTTTAATAAACTATTTCATGGTTATTTTGTAGCTATTTTATATTAAAGCTTCAAAGAATTATAACTATAAAATAATTTCCTAAGATATATGTGCGTTATAATTCTGCATAGAAAACTCGTAAAGTTATCACCTGCATAGTTATCATCATGATTTTTTTCGGGGGCCAGAAAAATGACTCAATTTTTATTTGTATCAGTGTCCACTCAGTTTTTCTGTTATTTGTGACTTGCAACTTCTCTCGTTCGAGACAGAGACAGCCGCAGCTTCCAGTGTCCCATTAAATTACATAGCTGTTGAGTTTATTTTGCAATTTGAGGAAGTCCGATTCTCGCGAGTTTCCCGCGCGATTTCCCGTGGAAGAAGCACGAATAGTTTTGCATTTCGAGGGAGCGTTCGCACGATCGCACGTCTCAATACAATGCATTTATATAATGTTCGACCGCAAGAGACTACGCGCAAATTCTCGCACCGTGCGGATTCGATCGCCGCGGATCCGCGCAATACTTCATTAATGTACGCAGGGTCTAGAAGGTACGTTCTCAATGCTCTTGGTTCTCACGATGAAAACTCGCGCTTTATCGAGGCCCAGATGTACATCCGTCTATATCACGTCAATAAATCTGGCAGTAAAACGTATATCGATTCATTCGTCTAGCTTTAAGGATGCGCGCCGGCGGAAGCGCACGTGGCGATTTCACAATCTCTCCGGCAGGAGAGGCGCTTTTGTTATTCTCTCTTTTTATTTTGCACTCTCGCGAGGAAACCTCCAGAATTATCTCTCGTACAAATGAAGACGCAATTATATGAAGGTAATCACGTGAAGCCACTTATTTTTACTACACACAAGCGAGTAGAGGCTCTCTCGAAAAAAAAAAGAAAACTTTTTTGTTTCCCCTCTTCGGCGTACGAAACTGCGAAAGCGAGGAGAGATTGACGTGTATTCTCGGGAGGAGTCTATTTGTAGAATGCGTTTAACTAGGAAGTAACAATGGGCCATGTGCGTTTCTGGCGATTAGATTAGTGAAATTTGGTTGCTAAGCGTAACGAATTTCTTTAAAAAAAAAAAATAAAAAAGTGAAGAGTAGGAAGCCTGTCTCTTGGTCGGACGCGAACTCGAGACTCGATACAGAAGACTGCGTAGCACATCAGGTCCTCACGAACGCGACGACTGTCGGACTGTCGGGGTAGAAGGACCGGATACACGAGTTAATGTAACAATCGCTGCGTGTTGTTCCGTCCGAGCAACGCGTGCGCGAATTTCGCACAAAATTACTATAGCTTCGCTCTCGATCGCAGACAGGTGAAATTTTGATTTTGCGCGCGTGTCGCTATCGCTCTTCTTGTAACCGGCTCACACTTTCCGTTCATTTCTCTTGCCGCGACAAGAGGTTGCGAAATTGCAATAAAACTGAAAATAGAAGAAGAAGAAGAAGTGTCGTTTATCGAGAAGCTTTCGATGGACAATAAAACCCGATACTGTAGCCTACTATTTTCCAAAGTATCGTTATGATTTGCTAGTTTTGTGAGATGTATCGAAAATTTTTGTTATGGGTCAATTTGCTCTCTCTCTTATTGTCATTGTGTAATAATTATTATTAGTGTTATTATTTATCAATCTGTGAATTATCTTTTATATTTGAGCGCTAGAGAGGCTTGATCGCGGAGGAACAAGACTTTCTTTCTTATTACTGTAATCGCAAAACGTGTGATCTCGCTTCCTGAACCTGTACCGTCCCTGAAGCGTGCAATGCTAGAGATTAAGCGAGAATTGTTCTTTCTTTCTCCTTTTTTTTTTTTATCAACGCGCAGTTTCTCCGTCGAATTTCACTGGAAAGAAGAAAAAAAAGAAAAATGACACGCGATTAATAGAAGAGTGTGTCGATCATCCTCGTGAAATTGTATTTACGTTCGCTAAATATCGTTAGGAGAGTCTTACGAGAGACAGAGAAAGGGAGAGAAGAAAGAAAAAAAAAAAAAATGTGAAAATTGGGCCGAATCCTGAGTCTTTATATACCTTTTTCTACTGTGCGTTTTGTATAAATCGACGAAGGTATCGCGAAGAAAAAAAAAATGCCAAAAATTTTCAAACAACGGGAGCTGTATGTGGTTTCGTGCGGCTTTGATAGCGGGAAAGTTCTCCGAAGTCAGCCTCTTTTTTCAGTATTATCACGGAAATTCGAGAAAGTCTCTTTCCTAAATTTAAACGTAACGATAGCTATGATGTACATGTACGTGTAGTATATACGTGTATATATAGGTATATATACACATACCACACGTATATATACACATACACATACACACACATACACACAAACATATACATACATATGCAAGTGTCTGTAAATAATTCACGAATGTAAAGATTCTAATAAAATTTATCAATAACTCATGCGTTCTGCAACCCTTTCAGAAAACAAAAAATAAAATAAAAAGAGAAAACGAAAACTTTCTCGCGCGGCGCGAGCTTTGTCCATGTCGTCCATACAGTCCATACTTTGCAATTTGGTGACCTTTCATTTTGCTCGATCCGCAAAAATAAGGGTCGCAGTTTTTTCACTTCATCCCCGTTTTTTCATGTGATCCGCGACAATCTTCCACTTTGAAGCTTCTCGTAAGACACTTCGAGGCGCTCGTTAGAAAGAGAAGAGATATATGTTAGGTGGATTTTCTTGATGGAAATCGCTTTTTTATATGCCGTCGCAAGCCTGCCGATCTGCCGATCGACGACGATTCAATTTCCGAGAGCCGTGACTCTTATGCGATGCGGGAGAGCGACGCACCGTTGCGAAACGGATATCGAGAAGAGCTGTTATGATTATTTTGACGGGGAGAGAGAAGATAGGATTATCGCTTAAAATGGAGCAAAGAATATTAGGGTAGTGTGTAATATTGGGAGGCAGCGCAATTATTTGCGGGGCTCTTCTATCGCCGAGACTAAGCAGACAAAACTACAATCGCTACGTTAGCGATGTGTATGCAACGGGGGACGAGAGGGAAGCTCCGCTGTACAAATGTTCACTGATGTACATATTTATTGTGTCTGGATTTCGCGGGGGTTTAGTGATAAAAATTGCGGCAGCCGTTTCACCGAGCGACGTGAAAGTTTGTTGTCAGACTCGGGGACAGAAAGTATGAGTGAGAGAGAATCGCGAGAGCGAGAGAGAGAGAGAGAATGGTGCGTTATACGATTTTATTGTTCGTTGTAATAAATAAACTTCTAGGCGGTACGCGCATTATAAATTCTAAATAATTATATTTCTACATATAAATAAATAAAATAAAAAAAGTATAAATATATACATATGAAAATATAAATATATATATATATATATATATATATATATATATATATATATATATATATATATA
>NW_022639578.1:238699-289650 GCF_010583005.1 Odontomachus brunneus | reverse complement strand
ATATATATATATATATATATATATATATATATATATATATATATATATATATATAAATATACACATATATACACACACACACAAACTTTACACAATACACACACACATTCACACATACATAACACTGTCTAAAGAGAGACGAAAAAGAATATGTTTTAAGATTTCGCGCGTAAGTATCCCTACAAAAGAAGAAAGGTACCGTCATATCGCGCCGCATACGATCACTCCCCTGCGAGATGTAAACAAATCTAGTAATTAATAATAGTGATATAAGGAGGAAGTTGAACGCATCGGGGCGCGATCCTTCGAACTGGCTATCATATCCGGGGCGATACGACGGTCACGCTTGTATCATAGCATTATATTACCCCCCTTATGTTTTTTGTATTTGGTAATCTAAACGAAAGAATATCGAATTAACAGACAGAAGATTAATAGAAAGTATATTATATATATTTGAGTAAAGCTACCGAGAGTTGGAGTTATCTGGGACGCGTCGACAACGATTGTCCTCATCGTTCCTCTCATCGTTCACCGTCTTTCTCTCTTCCTCTTCACTTTTCCCTTCTTTTTCGCGTCCCTTCGTGCGCCCGATAATAAGTGAAAATAACGACGAAACAGACACGAGACGGTTTATATAATATAGAGCTGTATGCTGTATACTGTAGAGCGTATACTGTATACTGTAGAGCCAAGCGCGCGAAACACGACGCTTCCGGATAAATCCAACGCTCGTTTACTCATAACTTATTATGTACATCGTCTGAGAGAAACAAAGGTACGTTCGTAAAGAAAAATAAACATAAGTATATATCAATGTTACGTACTTTTATTTTTGTCCTTGCCACGTTACGTGTGAACTTTGTCCGGGGAGGAACGGATGCATGATTGCCTCAGGCAAACGTCGGGACATCCTTCATGTCCATCGATTCTTTGTTTCGCCATTGGACGTATCTGTGTAAAAACAAGAAAATTACGAAATTAACATGCAAACAGGAAATTTTGCTCGCGTGTAATACATACAAGCGAGGAACGTCTTTGATGTATTGCAGCTTCCTCGGCTGCTTCGCGTCAGAATCTTGCATTTTGCATCTTTCGCTCCAAACTTTAGTCGGGTTCAATAGAGTCGAGTGATCTCGCGTTCGTGTCACTTGTGATCTTACGTTTTTCTCCATTCGACTTTTAGCCGACTTTCGTAGTGTCGATATTATATTTTTCTTCCTTCTCGTATACTCCTCGTCCTGTTTCCTGTCAGTGCCGTTGATAAACGCGATTGTAGAGAATTGCTCGCGACATCTCAGATCGCACAATCTACCGAAAGTTGTCTTAAAGACGTCCAAAACATGTCTTATTTCTTTTAGACGTCTTTTAGATATTTTTAAGACAATCCTTTAGTAATTTGTGTTGTCTGGAATATGGTATGATATTCTTTACATACTTCGTGCGTACCAAAACGTCCTTTTGAGGTAAACTTTGAAGAAGATTCAGAG
Source organism: Odontomachus brunneus (assembly GCF_010583005.1). Lineage (NCBI taxonomy): Eukaryota > Metazoa > Arthropoda > Insecta > Hymenoptera > Formicidae > Odontomachus > Odontomachus brunneus. The sequence goes on along the minus strand of NW_022639578.1, from coordinate 288,160 downwards.
TATACATGTGGAGTAAACTATAGATTTTCAGTAAAATTTTTCTCGATATTTTGTATGTGATACAACCTCAGAATTCGAATTAAAAACTTTTAATATGCTTTAGAATAAATCCTGTCTGGACGACAAGCAACATGAATACAAAAAGTAATACTTAGAAGTCACAGATGCAAAAAAAGTTTTTCCGTGTCAGCTGACACGTTATCCTTCCAAAAACCTGTATGCAACTTTAATAACAACTTGTATTACCTAAAAGCCTCGATCAACGCCGGATCGTACTTCCATTCTGCTCTCGAGTCGTTTTTCGATGCTTTGGTGGAGAGCTCCGTTAATTTCTTCTCGTGGTATTCCGCCAAAACCGCTTGGATTTTCTTCAATTTTTCTTGCTTGCGTTTCTCTTCCGCTGCAAGCTTCGATTCCGTCAACATCTTGGACTGTTGCTCCTCCATGAGACGTTTATTTTCCTTCTCTATCTTCCACTGTCTTATTAATTCCTTCTTCTGATTGGCGTCATCGTCATCGACGACTTTGCCAGGAATCGCTGCTTTTGTCTCGCGTTTATTGGTCGCGCGAGGTGGAAGTTCCTTTGTGATATCGGGGTTCGATTTTCCGCGAGAGATTTCCCCCGCGTTTTTGACCGCAGTTTCGTTTTCACGGGTCCTCCTCGCTTTCTCTGTGTCTTTCTGTTTGCGCCACTCTCGGACGGTCGACCGTTGCTTCTCACGCAGGTTCGAGTAAACCTTGTACCAAGCCTCATGATTCACTATGTTCTCTGCAGTTAAATCCGGACATTTGACCTGAATGGCGGCCACCATGGCAGGTATGCTGCTGCATTTCTGCCGTGTCTTCAGGAACAGCAGGTGATCTTCGTCGCTCCAGTTGTCGGTGTGACCTGTAAGATATGTGTTGAGAAATATTGTGTAAGGAAGAGTCTAGAAGTTACAAGGATCAGTTGTCACAAAGCTTATATCTCATGTAATAAATGAAGGAGTATATTTTTCTCTATAGTACAGGTTGCTTGTATCATGTTAGTTGGATGTACGAAATGGATAAAAGCATCGCATGTGGTATTTACTAGCATTTTTCCAAGATTGAACGTGGTGAGTAAATTTCGTTTCTATTTTTGTGGTTCCGTTGGTTTTGGAATTACTGATCTTTTTATCTTTTTTTAGTTGTAAGAAATATTATAGGATTGAACTATTTTTTTTGTATTTAACATCCATAACATAATTTATAAATATGATTGTAACATAATTTATAAATATAATTTCTTTTATTCTAAATGACAGTTCGGATAAAGTTAATTCAAAGTAAGTGAGATTAGTTGTTACGCGTTGCAAGTTTATCGCGTAGTTATCACGTGACTTACGCAAGAGCATGGAAGTAAACACATATTTTGTGTTGTACCTGATTATAAAATATCACTAACTTTAATAAATCATTTAAAACCTTAAAATAATTTGTCTTATTTTATACGTGAAAGATATGTGACAATCAATCTTGGGTATAAGATATGGGATAAGTAGTCACATTTGCTTATAACTTGATAATGTTTTCGCATATAAATATATATAAGGATAATATATATAAGAATAATTTTTTTTTTACCGATTTTTCTGTACAAAGTAACATAAGTCTCATAAATTGCGGATTTTTGCAATGAATTTTAATTATCGATGTGTATACGAGCACTTTAATTATCGATGTGTATACAAGAATGCTTACCTGTTTTAGCAATTAGCGCATGAAATTCTTGGACCTCCTTATAATCCTGACTGTCTTTAACGTTCTTGCTGGAGGACGCGGCAAACGTCGGTTTGTTAACGTTACGGGTAACATTCTGGTACTTGTGTAAATTCAACTCAAATTCACGTAATTCGGATTCCAACGTCGTTTGCTCCTGCGTCAAGGACTCAAACTGGCAGGACTCTTCGAAGTCTCGAATCTTTTGCGACAGTTTCACAAGTCGCTGTTTATATGAGTTTGTATCTAGATACAAATATATTTACAAATAGTTAAATACATGCAGCTATTGCGATTAACGAATTCAACATTAGAAGGAATTTTGATATTTATTTTCGCGTTCAAATAGTTTTATCTAAAATATTATATATAACCAAAATATTAATCTTCTAAGGTCCAGTATGTAATTATGTACATTTATTTTGGCTCTTCCCTAAATTTTTTATATTGTCAAAATAATAATTCTATCGATATAATCGACATAATCGATACTATCAATTTTCATCTTAGAGTTATTAAGGTAAGTAGAGTAAGTCAAGTAATGACTCTCAATTTTTAGAATTTGGTGAGTTCTCAATTTCATTGTGTTTAAACTGTTTTGCAATCCACTGTATATTCAGAAAATCATACTTCTTGATGGTAAATTTTATTTCGACCATAAGATTCTTTATCAAGAGCGTCTTTTAAGACTATTTTATAAAAAAAAAAAATGTTTTTACTCGAATGGAATCAATACCTGGGTCCTAAAGAGTTAAATTAGTGATTTCTAATTAATTGTGTATGATTAAGCACAGCATGCAATTAACACTGGAATAAACACAGAAATCACAGTGATTAATTGGAAATTATAAATCTAGTCTATATACGCGCGAAAGCAATTTTGTTAAATAAGAATAATACTATTATTCGAAAATAGATCAATTATTTTATTATTTACCTAAGTTTTTAATTTGTTCGGGACAGTCCATGAGGGATTTCGCCGAATTGACCTCCTCCGTAATTTCTTCTAAAGATTTTTTTACACTATCCAGCAAAATTTCCCTTAAACAAAATTTATTTAAAAAAAGATAGTCGAATTGAAACACTATAATGCAATTTTGAGCAAACTTGATTTAAATGCAATTTAACGTTTAATTAATTTTTCGTCACCTACCTCTTTCTGGGGATGTCATTCATATCGTGCCAAAGAAGTTGTTCAACTTTTGATTTCAATTTCATATTCTCTGCCAAGTTAAATAGATTCTTTTCCATCAAACTCTCCTGTTGCTTCAGTTGAAATAGTGACTTCTTGTACTTCGTGCTTTCGGTAAAACTCATTTTTTCGCATGATGGCATTCGTCTTTCCTTTTTGCCTTCTTTGTGATTTAGACTTCCATTCATTATTACACGCACAAAGTTGCGACATTGATTGTTATCGAAATTCAATAATTTTTCCGATAGGAAATTTAATTTAAAGAATTCGTAGACGCGTTTCGTAGACGTCTTTCTACATAGGTTGACTTAACCGACTGGATTCATTGGGGTTTGTGGCCCAACAAAGTTTTACACATGTTTCCATAGCAATTCACCATGACTGTCCCCCTTCTGGTGCAACTGCAGCTGTTGATCAAATAAGACATCCATATGTGATTCTATAATTCAATACATAGGATCCAATATACAACAAAAATAGACGTGGTAGAAGAGTCGACAGCAACTCCTGTAAGAGAATTTATTTATAAAAAATATAAGTATATATTCAATATAATATAAAAATCTGAAATAATGGACTGAAGCATTTAAATACAAATTTAATTTAAGCCAACAAAATGTCTATCATAGTCTATTAAAAGATTTTCATAATAAAATTCATAAAAATTTTGTTACATAACTAATAGAGAGGAAGGACGAGCAAAATGCCAAACATAACGAGTAACTTCAAGAAAAAAAACTTTCCTAACTCTTTTCTGTTGATATGCGCCGCCGCAAAAAGTTAATATAACATTCATTTCAACATTTTAAAACACTAAGGCCCGATTGCACCAACGTTATTTTGATTTTAAGCGAGACATAAATATATGTTTGTCTTTATTTATTTAGAAAGAAAGATAAAGATATATATATATATATATATATTTAAGTTATATATAAGAAAGATAAAGATATATATTTAAGTTTCGCTTAAAGCCAAAATAATATTGGTGCAATCAGGCCTAAGATTTTCTCGAATAGTTTGTATACTTTACATTACGTGATTATTGATGAATAAATGGATCCTCGCATAATCGAAGTGCTCTCGCCTCGAGCGAGAGCGGCGCACCGAATGTATCGATATCTCGAAAATTCAACCATCGAGAAACTCAATCGCCGCCATATCCGCTATAACGCCAGAGTCCGTTACAGGATTACCCCCAGCAAACACAATGTTACATGTAACGTACATATTAGTTGTAATTTCCTACTCAACAATATAACTATTACATAACACGCATGTTATATAACAGTTATATTGTTGAGTAGGAAATTACACCTAACATGTACGTTACATGTAACATTGTGTTTACTGGGATCATCGGGTAGTGGTGTTAGAGCGAAGTTCTTTGTGAAGCCTGAAGTCAAATATTGAAGAAGAAGAAGATTATCATGGAAGTGTTGTCACCACGAGATGTTCATTGCGTCATGGCAGTTGGCATTGTCCGAATCGTCGCGTTCTGCACTGTCCGCCCTGCAAAACGAAAACTAGTAAGTCTCATTGTATGAAATTAGTACACACACAACCTCTACGTATGTGATCGTGCATGTACGGGACTGTCAAGGAGAATTTACACTTTGGCAGAAAACAGAGAGGCAGAAGTGAATCAGATCTCGCGTTGGTGATCAAGTGGTACACAGTTCGACAGTTTATACTTTTCTGCGAAGGTTCTGAATTCTCCCGTTCACAGCTGGCCTCTCGTAAAATGAAACAATCGGTAATGTCGACATTCTCTAATTATCAATGGATTTTCAAGCTCTATTGGTAAAACATTACACATTATCGATGGTCTTCGACAGTACTTTCGGATATCCACTTTTACCCGAAGTCGGTAAATTCTACGATAGTAATATATGAATACCAATTTACCGATAGCTCTATTTTGACAGTCACTGTGGGCAATCAAACGTTGCAACAGCTGTGTTTTCAGTAGAGAAAATAATCATACGCTTACATTTACTGTCATTATCAATAATCTTACGAGGAACAACAAAATGTGTCCTCATATATTTACACAAACTTCAAAAGCAAACTTTGCTTTTTAAGACAAGAACTTCTCGCGCGCGCGTGCTTTGCTTTTATAGTACAATTTAATCAATATTTATTTCATCCAGTATTGAAAATTGGTCGAGCAAAATTTTCGTTGACCAAGATACTCGGCACATCGAGTGCCCAATCCTTAGTGACATCTAGCCGCGCCGCGGAACTACGCCGTTCCCCTCTCCGATGTAATCCGCGTCTGTAACCCGCGCGGCTCTCTTCGACCGCTTACGGTGCGGTGCATTTATACGGGCGGCCTGTATCTAGGCGCCTCAGTCTCTGCTTGGGACGCGACCGCGCGAGTATGGGGTGCGCGTATACCCCGCGTAACGTATCGTACGGCATTGCTGTCTGAGCCGCGGAGCGACGAGCAACGACAAAACGACCCCGACGTCGAGACGTTCCGACGGGAGAATTAGAAAAGAAAATAGACAAGCATCGTTCCCACGTACTGCCTCCCTCTTACTCTCTCTCCTTTCCTTTTGTCTGTGTGTCTCTCTGTCTCTTTCTACCTTTCTCCCTGCATGGCTCCGAAACTACCCGTCGATCCTTGACATCCCTCGTACGCACCCCTAGACAACGACGACTCCCGGCGCGAGCGCGCCTAATAACGCGTATGTCGCCGGGAAATCCACCGGCGCGACGGACATTCGATTTTCCGCTCGATGAGTGAAGCATCCGGCTGTTGTCGTCGTCGTCGTGGAACGAGATCGGGATCGGTGTGTGCGCGACGCGATTCGTCGCGCTTGTGATTGTTGATCCGGTGGTGGTGCGGCAGGCATCTTCTCGGATTCCCGGTGCGCAAAAACGTGAGTACTCATTCAGAGAATTTTTAAATACCGCGTCGTCGTTGTCGTCGTCGTCGTCATGCCGCGTACGTTGGATAAGTGAAATTACGGCTGTGTACACACACGTTGCAGCCGCCTCGCGGCGAACGCGATCAGTCGATTTTAAATGATTGATTCGCCCCGCGGATCGAAGGAAATCGAGTCATGACATTTCGACTGAACGCGAAGAGGCCGACTCGAGTTGCATTAATAAGCAGGTGCATTCGTCGATTATCGTACACCGAGCCGTTTTGTTTGTGCAATGAAACATTTCTCATACAGAAAAGAATACAGTACTATTTGATCGGATAAATAACAGTCTTGAGACGAAAAGAAGGACAAGTATTGCATCGAGAAAAAAATATATTCGAAGATTTATTTGTAGGATATAAAGTTTACTCGCAGAAATAAACTTTATATTCCACAAATAAATTCTGAAGTATTTTTTTCTCAGTGAGAAAGATACTTAAAAATTTATTTGTGAGATAAAATTTTCTTTTATAGATATAAACTTTATGTCAATGAAATGAACTTTATATCTCACATATGTATTTTCAAGTACTTTCTCTCAGTGTGTATGTTGACAACGTGGAGATTATTAATTTTCCAATTTGTACCTCGAAAGAATTGCGAAAAGACTTGAATATCTGGATGTTTGTTTTTGCAGACAGCTCTTAGATCTTTAACAGTTCTTGTCTCTATTAGCCGCGTTGCTTGTTCGCTTATTCTCGTAGATTCTGACGTTCTAGGAATTTATTAAATTATCGCATTTTTTGGGCGAGAGATAAGATAACAGTTTATGAATTTCACCACAAATACAATCTTATCAGTGAAACTTTTCGCAACACACAAAGCCAGATCATGTAAGGAAACAATGTAACATCTAGCATGCCGACAATAGTAAATAAATCAGCAGTGCACCGCGAAATTGATAAGTTCGCTTATCTAACACGACACTGATAAGAAATCATAGTACGATATTAATGTAGACTTTGACTCGAGACATGTGCATATAATCTGGACAATGTTAGCGCTACAATCGTGGACGTTTCTCATAAACGAATGGTTTCGCAAAACTTAGCAACGCGCATGGCGCATTCACCAAGAACTCGTTGCAGCATATTAACATTGTCAATCTCATTACGCAATGTTATAGTTTAATAATAGTACACTGCGCAATACGAGGTATAGTGACGCTATATATTATAGTAGAATATGCCCGTTATAGTGCCACAGTTAATGCAGTAATTAATTAAAGGCTCATCTTGCACAATTTTGCGCCATTATATCTTCCTATTCTGGCTACTTAATCACCCGTTTGAATCGCTTTTATAGAGAAAGTTTCATTGTTCGCGGACGATCGCAAGGAAGTCCTGCTCCGTAATCATTTAATTATGAGTAATTGTTGTTACAATATCACAACGTGCAGACTAATTACTCGTAAAGACAGTGCGCGATGATTAACAATCAGTTAATCAATATTTATTTTATACAATTCCCAAGGTATTCCGTTTACTTGAACGTCCATTAATACCGCACCGAGAAAGCCCCATTGTTTCAACGGTCGTGAGGAAGTGCCGCGCGCGTTACGGTAACTTAATTAAAACTTGTTAATTTAAAATTACATGCAACACGAGCGAGATAGAGCGAGTAATTTTGTGACATTGGAAACATTCCAATTAGGGAAAGAAAATTATCTTTCTTTTTTATAAAATCGTATAAAACTATATTTTGTCATAAGAAAAATAACGTAATGCACCAAAAAGGAAAAGTCTAACTCTTTTTCTTTTTGAATCAAGAAAAATATGATTACTTGAAGCAAAATATCCTCTTGTTAGAAGAAATTTCTATTAAGAACAAAATTTGTACTGCAGATACTTGATGACGGGAATTCCTCTAACTTTAAGAACATAGTGCTTAGAATATTTTTCTTGTGATTTTAGAATATACACGAGGATTCCGTTAAGGATGAAATCAAATTTTCTTGAGGTACATTTTATACACTCGTTATATTTCGCACTTGCCAATTTGCATATAATTACTAATTCCTGCTGATTACATTCTCGACGATATGTACTGTAAACATTGAAAAACGGGGACAGGGGCGCAGGGGAGTGAAAATTGGCGGGACCTTCGATTGAGATTGACGATACGCATGTTAGCTCGCGGTTGACGAGTGCACTCGCCCGCGGGACGATTTGCGCGTAATGGCGCGATAATTTCGCGGCGATTGAATTGCCGACGCAATTACTTGCCGGAGGCGTGCTCGGGGCCGAAGACGATCGAGATAAGTGGACGGAGACAAAGCGTTTTGTCGCGTGAGATAGGCCTACGGTGCACACCGCGGTGCGCATCGGCAGATATACATACATACATACATACATACATACATACATACATACATACATATATGAATACACATACGTATACATTCGCAACAATAAGTAATAAACACGGGGAGCATAACAAACGACGGCGATCGTCGTGCACCGCGATTACTCTATCGCACGGCATTGAACTTTCGCTCGATCTTTATCGATCCGACGTGCCGCGCGATATTGCACCTTGTACCTTGAGATCATTTTTATGACTATTTGCGTAAGAGGAAACGCTTTGTGCGGCGCGACCATATGCGTGTGCCCGCGTGCGCCTGTGCGCGAGAGCGACTTTAATGAGGGACAGCGGCGATCCGATCTTAATAAGAAACATTCTTCATGATAGTGATTGGAAAATCGTGTGTGGGAATAATCTCTTTTTTCCATAGTTCCTGCTCCGCGTTTTAATACCGGGCCTCCGACATTAGCGCTGAAATTACCGTCTGACTGCCCGGCGCGGTCTCCACTTTGGTATCGAACGCATATTTGACCTGAGGTAGATCTAAATTGCCATATAGATTTCCCCTTCGTAATGTTAAATAAACGCCCGGCTAATAATAGCGCACAACACTGCCGAGATACGAAGCGTTGCGTAATAATGCAGCATACACACACGCGCGCGCGCGTGCACACACACGCAGAGCTCCTCCCCCCGGAGCTGCACCAGACTAATCTGCCGCGAAATGATTCTAATCGATCAAATATACCTGTGCTTATGCGAAAATTATTTTCCCACAGTTTGATGATAATAATAACAATAATAATAATAATAATAATAATAATAACAGCGACACCCCGCAACATCCCCTTTTTGAAATCCACGGTCTTTAGTAGAAATTGAACCTCGTCGTCTAACCGTGAGACAGTAAATTTGTGTCTAATATCACTACTAACCAGTAATGTAACGCTCACTTCTAATGGCCAGATAAATAAGTCAGTTGACGATTAAACAAACGAAATTATGAGATAAAAATCATAGTGCTAGCCAATAATGTGACGTCCGATTTTGTTCTTTTGAGATTTTTGTGAAATTAACATAACTTCAATTTTGATTTACTATCTAATTTTAAAATGCTAGTAGTGATACAGTAACTAGATTATATATTTGGGAATAGACAGAGCGCCATCGGCCCAACATATTTATGCAATGACCAGACAACAGTTCCACAAATCCGATTCTATAGTTCAATGAATAAACAATCAGTAACGAATTAGTAACGAATTAGAAAAATTAATCTGACTTGTACCAGCTAACTTTTGATTTTAGTTACATTTCTACTCGGAGTGTATTAACAAATGAGTATTATCTTGTTGGCGTGACGCGAGATTAAAATCGCGCGGGCGCGCGATCGGCAACGCCGCCGTATTTGCATTAACATTGCCATTCTGTCGAGCGCATATTACGGGTGAACTATTGCGCCAGCATTACGTGAGAAGACTCGCCGCTGCGCAGAGCATCGCGGCTCCGGAATAGCGTACCGCTCGTTACAGCTGCTCCCCGGTTAAAAGTGAATGGGGAACCCGCTCATTCATAAGATTTTCTTCTGAGGGGGGCAGTCGCGCTGCTGTTGCTGCTGCTGCTGCTGCTCTCGCTGTCCAGTCTTGTTCGCTGCGGAGTGGTTTGCGCGCGTGCAGATGCACAGTACAGCAACTGGATATGCAACTTATCACGCTCGCTAATGCGAAGTATCTCTCAATCGAGGGTGAGCGCGGCTTGGGAAAAAGGGGAGACCCTGAATAAACGTTTACGACCGGTCTCTCTCTTTCTCTTTCTCGACGCATTGTGTCTTGCGTAAGACAAAGGCATTCGTACACAGCCGAGAAAAAAAGGAAACCAGTAACGGCGCGGTAGCATGTTGTTAATAATCAATATTATCAAGCGACAATGTTATTGCGTTATTTAGGTCCGTATTAACTATCTCATGTATTGGGCACTTTAATCCCCGGCACATTGGGCTTTTTGTTTTAAATAGAAATAGGGTTGTTGTCCTCGTTTATTTACACTTCGTAAAAGTGTTAAGTAAAATCTATAAAAAATAATAAATATATTTTCAAGTCTGTAGAATAGAACTTTGTGCACAAAAATGATCGCACATATTTCCTTTTATTGCAAATATAAAGAGAAACTTAATTTTACATAAAACTGTGTAATTTTTCTGAGAATGAATTTAAGAAATTAATATCCTAGAATTTTCTTATATATATATGAATTTAAGAAATTAATATCCTAGAATTTTCTTATATATATATATATATTTTTTTTTTTAATCTTAAAAAAAGATATATTACATATTTCAATTTGTCGAAAAGTATAATTATTTTGGTATATGAAAATATATAATTTTTCAGTAAAAAATAAAATAATAAATAGTTTCAATTTTTTGAGATATTAATCTATTATAAATAATGTGGATTTTATTAAAATTATTACGAAAATTATCTGAATTTTTTGCTCGTGATTACAGTCTGGTACAGAAACATCACGTATATAATATAGCTACAAGTAAATAATATTTAAATTTCATATTTATATCAATTGTGCACTTTTTTCATTAATTTGCGGATGATACAAAATAAAAATTGGATGAAGTCGAAAATGTGACTTTCGTGTGCTAAATTACAGTTAATAATCTTTAGTTGAAACTTGTTTAACGTCAGATACTCAGATCAGAATTTAGAGTTGGATTTGAGTTTTTATTTGAATCCTATAATATATATGACATTATATTTGCAATCGTGATTCCGCTAAATAATTCACGTCTAATTTGAAATGCAAATCTCAGTATCTTACTTGGACACGTATTACAGAATTGTTCGCAATGAATTTCAATCAGAATATTGTCCAGTTATTCTCTAGATTTTTGTTGTGTTTTAAAACTGTAAAAAAAAATGGATTCATTCCAATCAAAATCCATTCCAAACAATTACGTGTCTTGAAATAAATTTCAGCTAACAACTATCAGGGGTAGATCGAGGCGAATCAGATTATAAAAGGCGAATCGGATCCAAATAATTTTTAAGACAGTTATGGTTAGTTTTTCGTTTAAAATAAACTGTTTTATTTTTCTATAGCTGACGCGATAAGATAGCTGGTTTAAAACAAGAAACGAATGATTCTAAACTGACTCTCAAGACTTATTTTGATCCGATTCGTTTCGATCTAGTGTAATGCGGGTCTCAAACTGCACGACAATTTTTTCTTGGTTTGAAAGAAACAATACACAATTGTATGATGAATGTTTTATGAAAAACAAAGAAAAAGCGAAACAGGCCGTTCTAATCTGCATGCAACTTCTGAATAAGCTTGACTGTTAATTGATGCAATAGCGCGGGGCAAATTAATCAGCACAAAGGCGACGAAGACTAACGACATGTTGAGAGTTCGCGAGAAAGAGAGAAAAGGAGAGACATAGAAAGGAGGAGAGAGAGAGAGAGAGAGAGAGAGAGAGAGGGAGGGAGAGGGATTAACAAATAGAGAGAAAAAGAGAGAGGGAGAGAGTTTCTCCGGAGGCGGTTTTATCTCGTCGCTGTACACAACGCACGGCAATACACGGAATCGTAAAATCGCGGTAATGTACGCGGCCGCCGTGTTAATGCAACAAATCAGCGGCGGGTGTCGACTAGAGAGAAGGAGAAATACGCCGGATTTATCTCGCGGAGGAACACGCGGCCCTTACGTACGGCTGTAAAGGTTTTAACATCGTTAACACGGCGATAACGCGGCCGAAACGCATCTCTCTTATTAATCCTGTCTCTCTCTCGTCCGTTCGCTCGCTCGCCCGTTCGTCCGCTCGATGTCGGCCAGAAGATTGCAACGTTGTTTGAACGCCGCGATTAATGAACGGCTGTCAACGTCGTCGGAAAATCACTTGCTCCGACTACGCGCCGTCGAGATGCGTTCGGTGAGGCAGAGAACGAGAGGGGGCGAGATGAGAGCAAGAGAGACGCTCTCTCGCGCGTTCGCATCGGATTAAGTTGGATTTCAGTGCGTATACATTCTGATATTCCGATGACAGCATGATCTTTAGGGCAATCAAGAAGACGTGTAATTTTTACGGGGAGGAATTATGACGTTGGGACGAGAGGAATCACGTCGGCAGAGCCACGCTATGCTTTCGAAAACAGCGATATACGGGATAGGGAACCTTCGTAGGGAGAGAGTGGCAAATTCGATCGCGTGACCGAATCTTCTCTGATTGATCCCGGACGTCAAAGTCCCTTGTATAGATATAGGTATAGATAAGAAGAGGGAGCTGAGTTAACTTTTTATTTGCAATGTTGTGCTCTTGAGCAACATGAATTTCTCATGAGCTACATACAAGAACGATAGATGCAGGACGTATTTATTCAGCATTGTTGCTCCGAAGCAACATCAGGCTATGAGGCTATGATACGGGATATTCGGCTTCCCGTTTGAAACCGTGGCCTCCCCTTCCTCCCTTCTCTTGGTCAATTCGACGAGAGTCGATGCCTCTTTTTAGTGATTTTTCCTCGAGCCGGCACCGCCGGGGTGGTTTTTCTCTCTTCTCGCAAGTTTCTCAATATTCGGCTCCGGTGCAGCCATGTGGTGTCTCGCCAGTCTTGCACGATCACGCGTTTATGGAAATCGGCCTCCGCGAAAGCGGGAGGAAAGGAAGCGGACGAAAGAACCCGCACAGGCTAGGAGGGACGGGCAGGGCAATAAGTCTGGCTGAGGCGAGAGGTGATCAATCTCGGCGCGCTCGAAGGGAACTTTACGGGCCGCCGCGTAATGATAAACGACTTTGAAGTCGGTGTTATCGGGGCTCGCGCGCCTTGTCGAGATATCGCGTTTCGCGTCCGCTCGCTCGCGACGCGGACCATGCGCGGCCATGCGCGACCATGCGCGGATTTGCATTCGCGCGTGCATTCGAGCGCGCGCGGGCGTCGCAGGGCTCGTCGTCGTCGAAACAGGTTCATTCCGCGGCGTGTTCGTCGCGAAATGAATGAAATCGTTAGGCATTACGACACGTCGGCCGTTGGAGCGCTTATCGAAGCCGGTATCTGCGCGAAAGCGCAATTATGCGTCGCGTAACTCGATGCGCGCGCGCCAGAGGGAGGAGGCGCCGACTTCGCATCCGGTTTGCTGGATGCATCGCGTCCATCGACTTGATCGTGGCAGCGGAACGCACGTGGCGGTGCGGTGTCTTTCGGCTTTGTTGCAATCAGCTGGTTCTCGATGATCTTCGGACGGTTATGGAACAAATAACAGCGGAGACGGGGACCACATTTTTCGAAATTTCGATATTGCAGGTTTCTTAGAAAACCGATTGTCGAGATTAACTAGACAAACTTGATAGAGTTTATGTTAATAGTCCGTAACGATCCTGTATATATTTCTTTCTGTGATAAACCAAAATACGAATATGTTGCAACGTAGCCGTTTTATCTTAGTACTGAGGCAAGTTGGCTTGCAATTCGAGGGAGGGGCATGGATAAGAAGATCACATATATGTGTTCTAATTAGTTCCGGGCTCTCCGCAAAAGATCTCTAAAGTTCTAGAACGACTCTTAAATAGTGGCCAATTTTATTTCATCCGCCCATATCTTCGTATCGAACTCGTAGGAGACTTTATTCTAGATAATAACACATCACTCAAGTTTATTTATATGTATAAGGACACCGACGAATATCAAGGGCGCGAGTTTCTCGCACGCGAAAAAAGATATTCTCGTTCTTACGCACGTGAGTGGGCTGTTAATATCTCGACGACGAAGACGACGATATCTCGAATCTCGGTCTCTTCCAGCTCGCGATGTAATTATTATCGTTGTGTTCTGTCTTCTCTGCGTGTTTCTGCTGAAAAGTCCTTCTCGGCGCATTGAAACGGCACGTGGATAATTGTAGAATATTGTGGCGATAAAGGCGGTGTGTTATGATAATGCGGCGATAAATATACAAGATCTGAGAAAGGATATTTTACTTGATGACGTGTATACTCGAGAGTTGCCGCGAAAATTTCTCAATTCTTTTGCATTGAAAGATAGCGATACTCATGAAATATTTATTAATTGACTTGGATGTAATTTTACAAGAGTTTCTCAAGCTTAACAAAATTTATATAGATTTTTTATAGAGGACTATATTTTTTATTTATTTATATAAACATGTATATTTTTTAATAATAATTTTTTAATACATTTTTCTTTTTTTACTAAATTATTATTATTATTATAAAGAAATACGAACGATTCCGTGCTTTTTATAGCTCGTAGTTTTTTCTTGATTATTCTTTCGGGTATTTAGTCTTTTCCGATGAAACGTTTATCGAAAATGAAATTGATGCGTCTCGTCGGACCGCGAATAATTACGCGGAATCCTGTCATGAGTCTCGCGACGAAAAAAAGGACATAGTTGATATTTAATGGGCTGTAAAAGAGCAAATGACCGTTAATTGCGCGGCGCGCCTCATTGCGCTTGCATGAAACGAGCATTATACATCGGGAGCGCGGATTCGTTTTCTATATTTACCTTTCGCGAAATTATCACATCGGCCATCGCCATAATTACGCTCAGTGAGACTTTCAATTTATCGCGATCTCGTTTTGCCTTAATAATATATCGGTGCTATCTTTGGTCCGACACAAGAATGTTGTCGTCGCATTGATCGCGTATAACGTAACATTATTTTAACGTGCGCGATTAAATTGCCGCCGGCAGCCGTTCGGGAGCAACACTCGTACCCCTCTTATGCCTTGCATATATATACATATGTCAGTAATTATAAATTACAATTATGAGAAAAGCATGATGGCGTTACGCGCGGATGAAACCATTACAAATTGTTCGTAATTACCTTCAAAGTTTTATCCGCGATACTCTCTAAATTTTTTGGAGCGGAATCTTACACAAAACGAGTGAAAAGTGGCTTTCGAGGCGACAGTGAAAATATTGCCACTAAAAATCGCAAGAGTGAATGTTTCGCTCGGGCTTAGAGCCTATTCTGATTCCATGAATGAATATTTCTGTTGGTTAAAGTGAATATGTTCCTGTGACGATGGAGCACATTAGATTCACTCTTCAGTTTCGAGCGAAGGTATTCACTCAAAGATTAAGAGCGCAGTTTTCACTCATAGAGTAAATTTTCATTTCTGAATTGTCCAGTGAATATTTTCACTCAAGATTGAAAAGTGAATCTGATGTATAATTGGTTGCTGATCAGTTCGTACACTTTTTTTCGAATGAAGTTGCTCCGTTTCAAGTTGGCAGAATTGAAAGCCACTGCTGATACATGACGCAGTAATCGGTTACAAAAATACGTAAAAATTACTTCTCTCAAACTAATACTTTTTTTAATTTAGAATAAATTCTTTTTTCTAAATTTCACAAATGTCACACTCTGTACTGTCACTTCGGCTGCTGTCATAATCGATAACTGCACGTACACGTCAGAAGTCGCTTCCAATTCTGACAATTTGGGGTGTATTGCAACTAAAAAATTGTGCAAACCGATTAGCAACTGACTATACTCTGTCGTTACAGAAACACATTCACTCTAATCGATAAACATATAGAGTTAGAATACACTTTAAGCTTGAAAAAGCATAAATTTTTGTGATTGCGAGTGGCAGTTTTTCATTGTTGCTTCGAGTGAGAAGCAATAGAATACTGCCACTTTTCCCTCATTTTGAATGAGATTCCACTGGAAAAAAATTAGAGGATGCGGTCACACTGCCACTGTCAAGGTGACCAGATTTCCCAGCCCTGAATTCAAGACACTTCATAAATATGTGGGGCGGGGAGAGGGAAATAAAAAGATCCGAAAATTATTTGACAATCATTGAAAATGATGACAAATCGGTGTTCTGAATAGCACTCGAAAAAATTCGGGACAAAGGGTGAAAAATCGGGACTGTCCCGAAAAAATCGGGACGTCTGGTCATCTTACTACTGTTTACATAATCCGTGGCACGCATAACGCTCACCGTAGCCGATGAATGAGGGGTGGATGAATCAGATTAAAGTTAACTCGCGCCCCGGAGAAATTATAGTAATAGGGCGTGAGAGTAACTGCTTCCTGGCGATCGCGGGAGAGTCGGTAAAGCAAGTCGTAGAGAGATAGAGCGAGAGAGAGAGATTAGCATTGCGCATGTATACGTGCGTACGCGTGCGTGCGTGTGCGCAACTCGCTGGGCGGCTCGTAAAAATAATAAAGTAAGTCGAAGCGGCTGTGTGGAATTAAGTCGCCGGGGGACTTCTCATATATATAAGGACGTTAAGGATTTTTTATTTAAGCCGGTCTGGGGAGCCTCTAATCCCATTCAGCCGTCTTGCCGTATCTGTTTACTACGTTACCATGATCAGCGCATGGGAAGGATGAGATTTAGCGAGCGCGTGACGCAGTGACGACGCTCGGTAAATCCCCCTCCCCCTCTTCCTCCTCGTGTGTGTTTTCCTGGCTTTGCGCCATTTCATTTTCCGTCGAGTACGGCTTCATTGTTCGCGATGATACCGTGAAAGGGTTCTACAAGCTCTCTCATTCCTCCCTTCTCTCTCTCTCTCTCTCTCTCTCTCTCTCTCTCTCTCTCTCCACCTCTTTCCCCAGTCGGTTCTTTATTATTCTACCGAGCGGCGCGAAAGGGACGGAATATTAAGAGGTGGCTGTCCTACGGATCGCGCGCACGCTCGTGCCTACAAAAGCGCGTTCGTGAAGTTTACCTACGTGAGCGTACTTACAAGTACGCGCGCGCTTAACCTGACATAACGGTGCATCGACGACGCACACACGGCGTGTCACAAAAAGTCGCGTACGCGTGCCGTATAACGTGGATGCGATTATATCGCCCCCTTGTCCCCTTTCCCTCTCCGGCCCACCGTAACATCGACATCCGAGAACGTTCATCAGCGCTCCATGAATTTTAGCGCGAGAGAATTTTAGCAAAAGGCGGAATCCCCAGCGTCGTCGCGGTGAATAATCGACGTGCCTTGTAGGCGGATAGCGCGCGGAGGCGCGTTTTCCACTTTGAGTCGCCGAAGTGGACCGCGCGGCAACACGCGAGATCCCGTTAACCACTTTGCGAAATAAAGGAGGACGCTATCAATTCATGCCGAACGCACCTTTCGCACGCCGGTACTGTGCAGATAGCGCGCTAGAATTGCTCGTTTAAGGATTAAATTCCACACGCCGCCGCCTAGCTGCGCGCTGCATCCGCGTGAGCGCATCCCTAATAGATTCTTCGACGTTGCGCCGACATTTATGAAACCCACGAGCTCCTCCGCCGGCGATGCGCGCAGCGCAGCGCAACGCAGCGCAACGAAAACGCAGACGAAGACGACGTTCTACACGTTCCGCCACCCCGCTGTGATTTAGCGACTGCGGCTTTCGGTTTTGCGGGTGGCGATAAAGGCCGCGAGTTAGCCCGTAAATTAACCACCGGCTCTCTCGCCGCACACGCACGCTCGTTCTTCACCCGTTGTGCCGCGTGTGCATCGCCGGACGTAACTTCTCGCGATAATGTAACTTCATGTGTCACAATAATACGCGTGCAATTTGATAGTATTCATAGAAACTAGAGAGGGCGATGTCGGGTAAGAGTTACAGCGTAAGAAACCGTCTACTAATGTTATTCCCGGAATTGCACACGCCTCGATTGATTTGTTATCTCA
This sequence comes from Odontomachus brunneus, assembly GCF_010583005.1. Classification (NCBI taxonomy): domain Eukaryota; kingdom Metazoa; phylum Arthropoda; class Insecta; order Hymenoptera; family Formicidae; genus Odontomachus; species Odontomachus brunneus. The sequence continues at coordinate 270,322 of NW_022639578.1, read as the reverse complement.
CTGCTTGCCGTATTATGTCATATCGTTATATTTTTATCGCGCGACTTCTACGACACGTTTGATCGAGCGTATCAGGATGCGACGCGTCGCGTACGCGTTCGTCGGAATGAGATCGATAAGACGTTGCACTCCGCGGGTCACTCGCTCTAGACGAACAGTTTCCGCGGACACGGAGAGCGACATGCACACACGACAGGCGCCGTCGATTTAAACTCTGGCATTTTCGAACACGGTGCATGCACAACACACGCGCGCGTGCAGCGTGCACGCGGCGCCGGTGACGTGGGGCGTGTTGCCGCCCGAGGCGAGACGCGCAAACGAGGAGCGCGTGCATCGCATCGTCGGGAAACGCGAGACGATGACATTTCGCAGTCACCTTTTGTAAATCGTAATCCGCGATCGTCGCCGTCGGCGCACGGATCCGTCTTTCGCCCCCTTATGAGAGCCGCTCCCGACGACTCCTTTCTCGCCCGCCGATCTCTCTTCATCGTGTGCGCTTGCTTTTTCCTTCTCAGACACAGATCAAAGAAGCCAATAAGAGCCCACGCACGATGTCGATTGCGAAATGACACTGAATTCACGAATGAATCGAGAAATGGAGGGGAGGGGAGCATTGAACACCCTGAAAAACCTATCAAACCTTCTTCGATATCTTTCGATATTTTCTTAGAGAAAGTTTGACTGGACGTTTGTTTTTCTTTAATTTTGAAGGTTGGTATTAAAACGCCGCGTGCGTGTAAGTTACTTGAGCTGCCAAGTTGAGGTTTCGTTATTGAATCGTGACTTTCAGTGTTGTACCACCTCGAAAACAATCTCAGGTCAGTTTTGGCCGGCTTATCGGTGGCGGTCCGTTGAGTTCTAAGTGGGCCTAACCCAACGTCGTTGGGTTTATATGAATGGGATGTTTTGTCGCTGCGGGCAATTGTTATGTCGTCGGCACGTTTGCGACGGACTATTTCCCACGATTATTTTCTCTGGAGCGCGCATGTCGGCGCGGCGGCGCTTGGGAAATTGGGATGTTCGGTGGTTGCGGATAGGCGCTCAATTTCTTTCAATTTAGATTCATGACTTCTCGAGTTAATTGCTCGATCTCGCAATTAGACGCATCCGATACCACTCAATCATTCTCCAACGTGTGAGAGTCTCATTAACCACAAAGTGGTATTGTCGAGAACTGATGTCCCCCCCCCGGTGTCTTTCGGGCGATGGAATGACAGGCTCGCAATTTTCGGCGAGACACGACGCTTTCACGACACACGCGAAACAGCTCCACGCAAGAAAGCGCGCGGAAATTTATCGGCCAGAAATCCCGCGGTCGGTCGTGAGTTTCCTACTGAATCCAGGCGACGTAGTCTCACAGACGCATAAATTCATCCAAGCCCATTCGGCTCGCTCGCGCAATGCCTGCTCATTAATTCGCGGCGGCGTAGGCTTATTTATCAAATACCAAAGCCCCGTGTCGCGTCGCGCCAAGATTTCCATTCAACGAAAGTCGAGCGCGCCGAAACGTCATTCCACGACGCGGCGCTATTCAGAGTTGCATCGCGCGGGGGGGAGGGAGCGGCACACAGCCCGCGAGTTTTCACTTGCGACACCGCGGCGAACCGCGGGGTGTACTTGTCCGTGCATTACTCGACGAGTCTCGCGCGTACAATGCTGCTGATGGAGATTTATATGACCGCTCTCGGGAGAAACAGCGGCCGGGCGACTCCAGAACGAAACACCGATACAACGTAGCTCGTCTGTTAATTACCGCACGGCTACTGCAAAAAGACGCCGCGGTAACTCTTATTTCTTGAGCCGCAGAGAGGGAGAATCGCTCGCGTACTCGATTGAAAACGACTTTTTGTAGGCGCGCGCGGGTAAACCGGATTATATTGGCCGACTGATCCGAATTGCATAATCGAGACACCGTCGCCCCCGTGGAAAGTATTGTGGCGGGATTTATCAGAACGCACGTAGGGGAGACCGGGGCTAAATGTCTTATATCTTAGGATTTTGAGGTTACGACTTCTCAAGCAAGTAATTGTGACTGACTATATAAACATGATAGAGGCAACCTCCTTCTACGTATTAATGGCCGCTACGACAGCGTTAACTGTATATTTTGTTTTTTAATAACCAAAACACGAACGTCCAGCAACATAGCCTTTTTGCCTTGATTCAATTGTTTAGTAGCGCAAGCTAAAGAAGGTCATAAAATATGCATCTTGATTACTAGTTCTAGAGTCTCCGTGAGAAGTCTCCACATTCCTTCTGCCTTAATTATGAGCCAACTTTATATTTCGTCCATCTATACGTTCTATTTCAATCATTTTATGAACGAAAATTGAAATAAAAATTTATTAAATAGAAGCAGTATATCGTACACTTGTAAGAAATTTCATTCTAGTTAGTAATACATTGCTTAATTTTATTCAGTCACAATGGAGAGTATTAATAGAAAATTCTGAAAGATTTGAAAATTTACTTTATTATTATCAAATCAGTTTCTTCTATTTCTTAACTGTAATATTATTTCGATAATTTAATAAAACTTGGGGAAAAATATTTATGTTTTGAAAAAACCATTTCGCGATTTTGTGTATCCACTATTTCTCTCTATAAATACTAAAAAAGGCACATGAGTGACGTACCATATAGTCCTAGTCTGCACTACATAGAGAAGATTGAACGACGAGTATGGGGAAAATCCGTTTTATTGTTAACGCGCGACACATCGTGAACGTGTTATTGCCTGGTGGCGCGGCGCGTTTTTGTTTATCGAATATTTATAATCGTGTTCGCGTCGCGAAATAGCGCCCGCGGATTTGCATACGCAACGGTATCTCGTGGACGTGGAAATATCGCGTGAGAAAACGAATCGAGGCCCCGTTAGTGGCGCAGCGCGTCGCAATCGCCGTACGATGAACATTAGCTTTCGTTGGGACAATAAATCACGTTCGACCTTGATTCGAGAGGAGGATGGCCGGATGCAAAAACGGAAGGAATCGGATAAACGCGAGTGGAAATTAGGTGCAAACGTAACAACTCGAGCGAATATGAGTCGCACTGTACTTTTGGAGGCGCGTGGGAATTGACACGTTGAATACCGCACGGGAAAAAAGTTGGAGTAATTGATTTTCTGTTGTCTGAGGATCGAATGAAAACTCGGTTGTTATAATAGAGGAGACCCGGTCTAGTTAGCTTAAGGGGTGTGTTGTCGGTCACATGTGCTATATTTGTATATTTGCAAGAGAAACAGTGGAAACGAGATCGCAAAATATTTCTTTTAGAACAGATAGATATTCCCTGAGTTTCAAAATTATATAAAATCAAGACAATATTAAAAAATAGTAAAGTTAGAAAGTAGAAAATTGATTCAGGAGCAGTCAAGAGAACATTTTCGTGCGCCTCGAAATTTGGTATTAATATTTTCTATCGTGAGAGTGAATAAATTTAAATAATGTGTTACTAATTAAAATGAAGTTTCCTGCAGACCAATAGAAGACTAATGAAGAGCAAGATAAAAAGTATATATTTCAAGCTACATTTATTTATTGCATCTTTAGTAATTTAATTATTAGTTAGGCTTTTACGGAATTAATAGAAATCAGCGTGGTAGCCAATGTGATAACACACTGAATGGCGCGACGATGCCTGGCACTGTGATACATTGGCTCATTAAGTTATCTATGAATTATAATTAATTGCACTTGAAAAATCGATCGTGCGGCCAATGAAGAGCCAATGAAACGAGGTAGAAGGTGCATACATCTCGAATTACGTTTATTTACTATAGTCATGATTCAACGATGAGCTAGGCTTTTGTACGTAATCAGCGTAATCAGCGGAAATCAGCGCCGCAGTCAACGCGCTGATCATTAATTTCGCGAATCAGACGCGCCCCGCTGACAAACCGATCGCGCGTAATCGGCGCATTCCGGACGTTGGTTTCTCACGCGAGAAATTGATCGCGGCGCGCGCTCGTGCTCACACGGCGAATCTTGCGAGCTGCGAAATAACGGCTGATTTAATCTGCTTTGCAGATATCGGGCCATGGCGGTGCTGCTGGAGGCGAGGTCGTACAGGCCGTTCAGGTCCTCGGACGAGTACTTGCTGGCGATGAAGGAGGATCTGGCGGAGTGGCTGAACGCGCTCTACCCGGAGCTCCGGATCAACATTGACAATTTTATGGACAGACTGGACACCGGCGTCGCGCTGTGCAAGGTGAGTGATCTCGCGGCGATTCGCCGTTGGACTGTTACTGACGCGGAAACGCGATTATCCGCGGCGTTAAGCGCTCGCACTGGTCGTAACGAGGCGATCCTTATCGCGCCCGCTCGCTGTCATCGTCAAAAAATCCCCCGATCGAGATATCCATTGACCCCTTTCCTCGAACACGATTGTCACGTTCTCTCTTGGCCGTTCCGCGTCTATTTTCTCGCCGGCTCGCTAACATCCGCCTGTACACGGTGTCGCGAAAGTACAATTACGTAGATTAATCATGTCGTTGGCTTTTTTGGAAGTCATAAAGTTAATTCCTTTCTTTTGTTCTTTCTCTCTCTTTCGCGAAAGAGTTTTGCAAAATTAACGATAAATGAGCTTGAAAAGCTGGAAGGAGTTCGTATTAGATGAATTTTGTACAAGAAAATCTCTTCACTACACGTGGAGAGAATTTTGTAATAAAAATTACTGTAAAATTTTCGTGATCGAGGAATACATGGATATTCTGCAGTAATTGACTATTCTTTTGTCTCATATGTGTTTCTTATATGTATTTTAAAAATTAAATGTGTTATAATAAAAGCTATATAGCTATATACAGAGTGTTTCATGACGAATTGCTCTTTAAGCGGTATTTACAATGAGAATTTAAGCCATAGCTAAAGCTTAAGCTTTAAGCCTGAAGTCTTATGATTCTCATTTAGAATTAAGTTCTCATTTAGACATTGCTTTAGTGAGATTAACGTTACTGACAGTCTATTGTTACGCTACTAAAATTATAGTAAAAAATTAGAAAGAATTTGAAAAAATTATGAAAAAAAGAACTAATATTTTTTCCGTGCGAAAATAAATTCTTGAAAATTTGATCTCTTGTCGACACTCATGCGACACGAGCGCACGCACTAATAAAGAAAGTTGCACGTGTGCATCGTGACGAGCAGGAAGAAGGATGTGTGTGACGTCCAGCGGAAGTACTTCGTCCTGCGTGGCGTGAATTACGAATAGTCTTGATGCGCGTAGGGAGAGCGAAGCCGAAGAGTTTAAAAGAGGAACACGAGGGAACGCGGAGATACTTCAAATTGATCTTCATTTGATTTTGTTAAACGACAATCGAGAACGTTATTAATTATTCAATGAACAATGATCTTGCCGTTTGTTTAAATTTTTGCTTAAATTTGTCTTCCGTCAAATCGCGGGGATGCAATATACCCCGCAATGTCGTCGCGATATTCTCTTTTTCTTTCCTCAAATACATATTCCGGCGAGACGTACGATATAGTGGTGAATATAAACGTCCATCTAGATTAAGCTAAAATTACTTTCGCGCGCGCGCATTTTTTTCTGTCGATAAACACGGCGAGCAAGAAGTACATGTTAAAATCGCCGGCTTTTATTGACACGGTGTCGAAACAGCATGCGTACAACCTGTATCTCCCACACTCGCACGCCACTCGACTGCGACGGATAGAGTAGTCACTCGCGTGACCGATCGGCTGTCGACGGTGTACACGGTCAGCTTATTAGCTCTGGCATTATTAAAGCAATTTTAACGAGTCATTAAGAATGCGGCATAATTAGAACGTTTAATGGAAAAAAAAGGAAGGAGAAAAACGCGGGGCATACAATGAGTGATGGTTTAATTATCCGATTAATGCGGCCGGGGCGATCGCGAGTCTCTCCCGCTCTCGCTGCGCGACCACATGAGAATCGCGACCGTCAGTCTGCGTGTAATCACACGCCGAGATATAAGTGACGTCCCCGATATATATACGACGACGGCGGAACACGCCGTGGTCACGAATATTATATCGGCTATATATACAGTTCATTACGCGCGACGAAAACGCAAACGACCCGTCGTCAGTGCGGAGACGCAGACTCGTTATTAACGTGCCAATTAAGATCTGGAATACTTAAGAACGACTCTTCTTGTAGTATCGTGTCAGTCTAAAAGTCGAATAATGATGGGAGTCAAACTGAAAAAGATATGCGACAAAGTCGGACGGATGTATCTCACTGAGACAGTAATAGAACTGTGAAATTCGTAACATTTTGCTCAGCGTGTGATTCATCGAAAATCTTTGGACAATCAACACAGGTTCGGTTTAAGTAGATTTGACTTGATCGCATACAGTGGTGACAAATTATTCATCACGAATCGAATTTGACACGATGCCGATAAGCTAGAGTCTATGTTGTTCTTTTTGCGACCGAAATGGAGTCGTCGTAATTCTCCGATTCCTTTTTCCGGCTGTCATTTCGCGGCACGACGCTACCGCCGTAATGTTTCTCCGGGAACGATCGATCGCGATCGAGTGCGGATCGAGGAATGGCTCGCGTGCCGGCGGATCGACGAGCGACCGGACTCCAGTCGACTTTCACTGATCTACGACGACGATCCGCCGTGGCCGGGCGCTACTCGGCTCGAGTAGACTCGGCCGCGCTCCGCGAAACGAGCTCCATTCATCGCCACGGGCCCTGTCTCGCGCGCGTGCGCGGGCCCATAATGCCCACCGGACTCACGAGCGAGCGAGCGAGCCGATTGGCGCGGCGCGGCGCGGCGCGACGCTCGTATAATGCCGGGATATCGACCGGGGTCCGTGCTCGTTATTAGCGGCGGCGCGCCGTCGTCGTTATAAATTTATGCCAGAGAAATATTTAGAGTAGGCAGAACGATAAAACCGCGCGCGGCGGCTTGCGAGGTGCGTGCGCTCCCCATTGCGAGCGCCAGCGCGGAGAAAGTCACCGGCTCATCGGGTATGCGCTTAAAGCTCGATTCAGACCGCGGTGGGGCTGATTCGCGCTCGCTCGATCTTATCGTTCATACCGAATATATTGCGCCTATATATTGTTGCGCGGCTGTTGCCGAGAGAAAAATTGGAAGAAAACTAAAAATACAATACGATAGTAAATAAGAAGATTGATGTTACTCAGCGCGGCCATCTTGACTTATAACATCAGAAGAGCGAGGAAATGTATACCCAAAATTTCCACAAGATAATACAAAGATATACTAAGAAAATGTCATTCTAGTCGATTAAGCCGATCTCTAAAATATTGCAGACACTTTCTCTATTTGCTCTAACAATCAATAAATAATATTGTAAAATTAACGTGAGAAAATAATGAGGAAATGTAAATCAAAAAGGAAGGTTGCATGTCACGTTATTTTAAGCTTTATTTACGCTCTAGACGTGCACGGCGCTCTAGTCTGAATCCGGCTTAAGGATTACGGCCTTAGCGGATCTCGAGGTGAGGTTCTGGAATTTCTTACCTGTGGCAGGGGGTAGATTGGGTTGCAGCAGTCGGAAGAGAGCAGGAGGGAGAGGGATGGGGGGAAAGAGCGCTTTTGCATATATCGACTTTACGAGCCGTGACGAGTGGCGAGGCGGGGAACATAATAAGGTACGCGACCAACGGCGATAAGGAACCCCAGTGCTCTCGATACCGGCACTTCTGTGGGCTCTCTCGCGTTTTTCTTTCTCTTCTCCATCGTTCGTGGAGAATTTTTACAGACCAAGCCGCGCAGACGGGTGCAAGGGTGGGGCGTGATTTTTTAAGGAAAAGCCGTTTATGGCGGGGGTGACGCGCAAAGCGACCTCTGCAATACGCATAGCCTATTGCGCAGAACGCAACCGTGGGATCGAGAGCCATTCGAGAGGCTGCTCGATTTTTTCTCCTCTCTTCCAGTAAGATAAAACTCGTTCACGACACAGACAGTGTGATAAAAATTGCCGTATAACTTTGTACAACGCACGTGTCATTTTCGTGAGCAAATTGATTCAAGTGAGAGCTACAGGGAAATTTCTTTTTTGGGAACTTTTATTACATTAAGTTATATTTATAACCCCTATTTCTCTCTTTCTCACATACATACATGACATCCGTGTTTTGAGTACTTTAACTGGTATATTGAGATCATTTTGGTCTTCATTTACATCCTATAAAATCGCTAACAAAAATTTATAAAATATAATAGATACTTTCAAGTTTATAGAATCCAATTATATATAGAAATTATCAAAATATTGACTTAAGCATCTTTTATTTTATCGTAAATATAAAGAAAAACACGGTGAAAACGTGAGTTTACATAAATATTTCTAACTCTTCTGAAAACGAACTTTAACGAAAAATTAATATTCTAGGATTTTCTTGTGTATGTGTGTCAATATAATATTTGAATTAAAAACAAGACATTACATATCTCAATTTGTTAAAAAGTGTAATTATTTGTATATATATAAAAATACATCATTTTTTCAGTTAAGAGGTGAATACAATAATTAATTGTTTCAAGCTTTTGCAATATTAATTTATTATATATATATAAGGTGGGTTTTTTTATTAAAATTATTACAAAGATTAGCTATATTTGAATCTGTTTTGTTCGTGATTAGAATTTGACAATACAAACATTTTGATCACGTATAATATAGCTAAAAATAAATAAGCTATTTACAGAATATTTTTTTTTATATATATTATATTTAATGTAATTAAAGATAACAAAAAATAATTTTTATTTTACATTTTTATTTTACACTTTGACATCTTATTTTGACACACTGGAGCAAAAAATAATCTCAGTAGCATTTTTGCCTTTTTGTTATATGACATTGTTATAAACCTTATATTGCCACTAACTGTGTTTTTCTTAGCGCGTAAATCGAAAGTTGCAAAGAATCCTCATTCCACTAGTTTGTAGATAATTCAGAATTAAAAATCGAGTGTCAAAAATGACCTCAATGTGTCACATTAGGGTTATTAGACGAAGGCCGTCGATCTCGTTCTGTCGAGGACAAAATCAGTCACCATAACAAAAAAATGATGTGCTATTCATACCCGAGGAATTTACATCACCGGCCAGTGCCGAACCCTGACGCTAAGAATGAATTCGCGGCGACATCAATTCAATTTTGCGATCGCACACAAGATCGGAAAGTGACTCTCTTCCGCTCTCACACTCGTGCGAAAATAAACGTGACAGCGCGTGTCGCGAATTCTATGATGCACGGAAGAAGAAAGCCTTCGGAGCGTCCGAGTAGCCTCGAGGCGTGAAGTCTCTCAAAGCGAATTCGAGAATGGCACTTGTCATGCGGTTAAAGGTCGACAGGCAATCCGTATTAATCACGATCGCGCGATATCTCGGCGAAAGGAGCCAGGAGCGACGGCGCGCGGCCTTTCCTGTCGGAAATGACAAATACCGGGCGCCTCGACGGTGGACCTTATATAGAAATCGGCCGGCGCTATCTTCGAGGTGCGCGCGTTGTGCCACCGTGCGCAATACCCGGAGCCGAACTTCAATTACGCTACGGTCGTTGGGTGAGAACAATTAATCACCGTCCCGCGCTCATTTTCCGAGGTTCTCCCTCAATTTCCGGCTTCCCTCCTCTTCTCATCTCCTCTTCTTTTCGTTTGTTTCTTTTTTGTTATTTTTGTTTTTTTCATACGCGAGTTGGCGCCTCTAAAAATAGCGCACCTCGCATGCCGCTTTCGAAAGGCGGACGTCCGCGACGCGACCCAAAAAGGACCGCGCGCGATTTTCTCGCAAGGACGCCGAGTCGAAACGCCGTTTCGCGCCGATCGACGTCGTTTCGATGATAATCTCATAGGTATCCTCACAAATGGAAGGTACAGAGAGTGGCCCTCTTATCGGATTCCGCGTTATGTCGCGGAATTCCAGGCGACGCGCGCGATTAACCGCAATTGTCGCCGTCTGCTTTTTCTCGCTCGCTCCTCTCGCGCGAAATTAGGATTTATGGCTGATGCTATCCCCGGTTCTGCTTCTGTGACTTGTCCCTTGCCCCCGTGGGGTCTTAAGGCCTGCTCCAGCGGAATGATCATCAGACGATGAAGTCTTCGAACTTGGTCTTCGAAAGTGACTTTTAGCAAAGTGTCTATAATTTAAGACACCATGCAACTTTCTTGTTAAATGAATCTCTCGAAATCACTTTTCATTTAAGGTTCACATTTGATGTAATTATATCGTGTGTTATTAATTGTACGAATAAATTGTACGAAGTTAATTGTATGAAGAAAGCGGCATTTCTGGCGACTATCTCGTACTTTGTATAATATCTTCGTGAAAAATGCGGTCTTGTCTAAATAGGCTTGTTACTTGTTAAGTGGATCGACAGTCGGACGCGTTAAATCGAGATCTCGCGCACGCGATCGAGGTCGATCCCGGGGATCCGAGGAAGCTGGCCGCATTAATGAGCCAATTAATGGGAGAGTTACGAGCCGGCTTTCCCGACGAGAGACGATTGTCCGACGACTTTTCTGACGCGCATGGCAGGGAGCGAGTCACCTCTCGGCGACGAGTTGCTCGCTAACGAAGTTTATCGGCAAATCTATCGATCACCCAAAGCGCCGTTAAGCGCCCGCACCGACTTCCTTCCGATTAGTCACACGAGTCGGCGTTATGACAACACTCGTGTTATGATGATAAATGCTAATCTATGATCGGTGATTTTATTTCACACGCGTGGAGTCGATCAGACACGCGATTAATCTTTTCGGATGAAGACAGCTTTTGTGCTCGGTGAAGGATGATGCGAATTAATGGTATATATACATAGAGTGATCTTTATTCGATTAGTCTTTGTTTGACAGTGTGTCAAAGTGTAAACGCCTCGAATACCTCTGTGCGTTCATTGATTCGACTGTTTTCTTGGTTTTGGAATGAAGTGGTAGGTTTCATCGAGGATTAAATCGGTGCTAAAAGTCCTTCAGATTGCGACGAAATCATGCCAAGAGTTGCAAGGGACAATGAAATTATTCAGTTCAGTCTTCGTTGCTGAACCAAGTGCAGAACCCATCGCTCGCAGAATTCACTTTCGCATACTGTCAAACTAAATCTGATAATGGATCTGTAATACAGTAATAAATTTGGCGGTATCTCTGTATTAGACAACGTGCTTTTTGAACGATCCATCGATGGAACTTGATTTAAATCTGAAATTCTTAGTACATGTCATTTCGGTGACAAGAAAAGTTGTGAAGAGTTCATATCTACGAAGAGGTCAATTGAGATCGCGGGAGAAAATGTAACCGAGCAGGTCGTAATGTGAATATGAAAGCAATTAGAAGGAAGGGGAATCAAGGCCGACGACCTTGAAATTTCCGACTGGTAATTGAAATCGAGTGGAAAGCTGATGAAACCTGATTTCGCGCCGTTGAATTATCGTAAATGGAATGAGCGGTGCCGTCATTCCGTGTTACGCCGCGAGAAATAGGGAAGGTGAAGTCGATTTAAAGTACCTACCTCTTTTCTAATCTTTGTGACGACCTAATAAACTTCCGTGATTACCATCGGCACGTAATTAAAGACTTTCAACATTGAACGTTATTCTTTTTCTCGCGACAGGTTTGATATTCGCTTTTCGGAAAAAGCGCGAAGTAGCTTCTATGACACTCTAAGTACGCCGTAATATTTAATTACGCGAAAAATCGGACAGTATTCCTGAACCTTGTACTTGATTTGAATAAAAATACAAATCCTGAACATTTTATTTTATACATATGTTTATTTCGTCTTTTGTGAATTTCGAAGGGCAAAAAATAAAAAAAGATGTTAAAATAGTCATTAACTTAGTACAAGATATTTCAAGTTTCTTAATGCTATTTGAAAAAGTATTGTAATTTCTTTTAAATCGTTTGTTAAAGGGTTCGAACTTACGGCATTTTGAAAATCTGTCAAAGAAATATTATTTTTTGAGATATAATAGCCAACGTTATATTTGAAAGAGAAGGTACTTTGGTAAAAATTTAATGAAGTTTAGAGTTATGAACAGTTATATTATAACTTTTAATTTAATTTAGTAACTAAAGAGTAAAGTTACTTGGGATCTAGATGTAATACTTTTTCTGCAGTTACTGCGCACAAAAGATGCACAAAAATGGGTTTGAACCCATTTATTAAACGAAAACAGTACGACGTTATTTTGATGTGTTTCTGATTTATTACACATATCTGGATATGACGAATTGAATGAAACTATAATCCGTTTTCGCATGTCGCGGGTTTTTAAAAGCGAGTGTTTATATTTCACACGCCATATATGAGATACACGTGCTCGGAGGTAATGTGAAATAGCCGCAGGTGCGCGTCCTTGCAGCCTGATTATCCTTTTGGGAAGGCCAATCGTAAAAAAGGAGCGTGTCGCGTTTATATTTCTGCGTATTTCACATCAAGGAAACGCATTATGCGTGCGAGGTCAAGAGCGTTTCCTGTCGCCTTCTATTAGCGATTCCATTGCGAGTCTATTTCTTTATCTAGTTTGTACTTGTTACTTGGTAAGCGCGTTAACACGAAGGACCCGTCACGCTTACATTATCACGCAGTCGAGAATACCTTGACACATCGCGAAATTAGTATTCGCAAATATTAACTTCATACAGATAGAGAGAGAGAGAGAGAGAGAGAGAGAGAAACTTAAAAATTTTTTTGCAGTAGAAGTATACGATAATTAAAACATGCGACGCGTTTCATGTTTCTCAAATACCGCGAATCGCGGAGGGTTTTCCGATTGCACAGCGAACATCTCGCCAAGATAAGCTTCGTCGATGCATTTCGGTCCATTCGAGCGCAACGCGGCGTGAAGACGCTGGAGAGACATGCCAACGACTTCTTTTGTCTCAAGAGTCCGGGAAATGCAGTCGTCTGTTCTTTTTATTTTTCCATAATCTCTCGGAACCGGAGACGAGTGCACTACGGGGGCGTCCTTCTTCATCCCGGCCCTTTTCATCGTCGCGCCTAAATATACATCGTGACCCCCGTGCGCGCGCTCCTAAAACCCGATGCAAGGGGTGCGTCGTAAAAACAACCGACGGAAATAGCCGGGGAAAAATTGAACGGGCGCCACGACGCGCCGCGATGTGACGCGACGCGACGAGACGAGACGAGACGCGGCGCGATGCGACGCGACGGGCGGTCTAGGATCTTCGTGGACTGTCTTTTAGTGCCGACGCATTTTAATGCCAATGTCGACGCCTGACGTAACTAGCCGCCTCTCTGAAGGTTCATTGTACCTTTTCGTATAGGTTGCCTTGTGAAAGACACTCTCTCATACACACACGATAAAGGACACTATAATTATTTCACGGAATCCTGTTGAATGTAATTATGAGGTATTAGCTTGACATATTAGGGCTCGCCATTATTAACACATAATTATTCTTAAAGCATCGGAATAATCTTGTTGATGAAATTGACCCTTATTTATAATCTTTGGAGTACGTAAATAACACACACACACACACGTACACACAGTCGCTAGATAAATTGCTGCACGGATGATAATTCATCGAGATAATAGTAGCGGGATACTTTTCCCTCGCTATCGGTCATCAGTTAATCGATATTAAGCGTCTATTAAGCAATTCAGGACAATTATGAAGGGAGGCGTTTCTTTTCGTAACAAATGTGCCAAGATGGACTCTTCTTGATTAGACAGCTACTTGGAATGCTCGTTACATCGCATTAATACTAGCGAAAATATCCTTCTAGCAACACGTTTACAACCCATCGACTGAGATTATTCCTGCGCTCAGAGAAAAACATGGCAATGGCAAATTATATAAAGTGTCTGACGAGTCCCAAAGCACGTGAGCAGGTTGTATTGTAATGTACAGGTGACAACTGTAAGAGTTTTGTGTGTAGAATTGTAATGTGTGTATAATAAACAGTTTAATAAACTGTTTCGTATGTATTACAAATAAAGTGTTACTTACTATAACTATAAAATAGTTCACTCGACTATACATATTAATTCTACATACAAAACTCGCAGAGTTGTCTATACACTCTCATCTATACACTCTAAATTTCTTAGAGTGAGACTTCACTCCAAAGTAGTAAAAATTGCGCCAGTCAAAGTTAGAGCGAGAACTTCAAACGAGTGAAAATATTGCTCGCTTGGAGTGAGTTCTCACTCGTTTGGAGTGAAATTCTCGCTCTAACTTCAACTGGCGCAATTTTCACTATCTTGGAGTAAAGTCTCACTTCAAGAAATTTAGAGTATACATATATAGTTGCCATGTCTTTCTCTCTGAGTGTACAGAAATGATTTATCGTGATTTTCCTATTTATTCTTTTTTTCTAATTTGAAGAGCATTCTTACACGAACGTCGCCTCAACGGCGACGCGCGAATCACTTCCTGCGAAGTACCTCGTGACGTGTCGTTGACTGGGCTGTGCTAAAGGCCGCGATAGCACGTTCACACGATTTTACATACTTGTTCGCGCGTGCGACGCTCTAGAAGGCCTTACAAAGCGCGTGTAGAACACGCGATGATTCACGGCGCTTTTGTGCCGGGGCGAAGTCTCGCGCGCGAACGGCCGAGGTTTATTAACCTCCGGCGCGCAGGAACGACAGGATCGCGAACAATCCTTACGGGGAATCTCCTTGTGCCTCTGTCCAACGAAGAATCTCGCCACTGCTGTAAGAGAGTGACCGGTGCTGGAAACTAATTAACTCCCTCGGACGCTGGGAATCTAAATTGCGCGCCTTGTAAAATGCGCGCGTGTCAATTACGCTCCTTCAGCGCGCGCTCGCCGCGTTATTTCGGGAATGGTTTATTAGCGTTTAATATTAGAATGTTTCATCCGAAACGTTAGTTCAGTTAGCGCTTTTAAGCTTCGACGTGATAATTATCATCAACGGTGTCTGCAATCGACCGGCATAAGGAGATCGATTTGTTACGACATTAGTGGAATCGTTCAAGCCGCGCGATTGGAATTGATGCTCGCTTGGCTTTAAAATCATTCGCACAACAATGTTCAGCTCTATCGTCAGACAGACATGTTTAAGGGGATGCCAAAGTGGATGACAAACACAAAAAGTGTCGATAACATCCAGACGATTGTATTAAAATGACTTGCCAAGTAAGCACTAACACGATCACCCTACCTTTTTCATATTTCTTGTACATGCAGGCTGTCCCATTCCAAACAAGTCAGCCGAGTATCTTGAAAACTGAATCTGATAGACGAAAATGTGTTTACGTTAATTATTTGGATGTCAATTCTCAAAATTTGTATCATTTTAAGTTATATATTAAGTAATGCTCCAGTTCATTTTACGATGTAATACGATGTAAACTTTACGGAAAAGAGACAGTATTTTGTCAGTAAATGTTTCAAGTATGATGTTCAAGTATCCCCTTCAGTCGACAGATTTAACAACTTAATAACATTAACCTTAATGATTGCTAATGCATTAGTTATTACATAAATAGTACACTGTTAAATCCGTAGTGTCAAATTATACTCAATTTGAGTTATTTTTAACCATTTTTATAAGTCGCCACTGCTTCTACTAAATATGTCGTTAATTTAACTAATGTAATGGAGTTAAATAATTTAACTTAAGAAATGTATTAAATTTGACTAAAATTTAGTTTATTTTTTATTATGTGCACGTTAATGTAACCTTTGTAAAAAATGACTTAATATTGTTTTAAATAGGTTGATTAGATGTGATTGTTTTTTTAAACACATGTTTTGTGTTAAAATAGTAAATTTTGACACACATGATAGTTAAAAATAACTAAATATTATTTAACTCAAGAAATTGGTTTAAATTTGACCCTCCAATATTTAACAGTGTAGTGAGTTAATGCCAATGTAGGATCATTTTGACTCTTCAAATTGTTTTTTTACTTATAATTTGCCATAACTGCCATTTTCAATAATTTCTTTTATAGGAGAATAATGTAATACCAATTGCAAATATTTCTTTTGTTAAGCCGTTGCAGCCGTAGATCAAAATAATTAAAACTGGCAATTTAGGGTTAAGCTCGCGGCACGTGCTTGCGATTTCAATAGCGCGTCCCGGACGTTCGTTTCGTTCGTGCATTTTGGCACCGCGAACAAGCATAAATTTCCGCAACGGTTTATCGCGTGAGCGGACTTGGGAAACTAAATTAAGTTATGGGGTTATGAGTAATGGTTACTTGCGCTCTCGTTGGTTACGTCTCATTGCTTTCCTTCCACGTCGCGGCGTTACGCTTTAACTATGTACGCGTTCCCCCTCGGGTGGAACGCCTCGCAACTGTTCCAATTTACAAACGTAGAATGTGCAGCGGCCATTTTCATTAGGCACATTCGCCGGTGGTAGGCGACGACGATAGCGAGGGGGGCCAGGGGTCACATAATGTGACATCCTGCCGTCGGTTCATCTGCCGACCGTATTACCATATGCGCCACTTCTCTCGTCTTTTATAAGCGCGACTCTTCCTCTCGCACGCAGCGGTGCTCAATGCTCGAAGAGCTTCATTCGCGATTGGCGATACTTTAAGTTTAACGCCGTATGAACCTCCAAGCCTTCTTCGGGGTGCAATTTACACTCCACGCGCCTGTTGGGGAGTTCATCAGATTTGACGTTTGGCAAAGAATAATTTATGGATTATTCTTTGAGTAACTATTTCAACTTTTTGGTACGATCTGTCTTCTTCGTCGATTCCCCGATCTCGCGACTGCATGAGTGATTAGAGGCGGAGTAGCAAACGGAAGATGGTACTGTTTTTAAAACAGTGTGACTTCTCTTCTTGAATTTTTTAAAAATCCGCTTAAACTCTCGCTTCCCAGATGTGCACGTCTGATATTAAATCCCCAAGTAGTATTTAACACAAAATTGCGTTTGCCAAGCTTTTATTCTCGACGGCCGACCACACATCTCCCCAACCGATGTTCCCGCCATCAATTTTAAGAGTCCTCGACAAATGCTCTCGCCGTCGAGTCGTCGTTATCGTCGCCCGCTTTCCCGCGGCAGCGACGACAGTGGCGGCTTGATTGTAACGGCTTGTTGGCGGACTCGTCTAATCTCTATATTATCCCCCGGGACGTATCGAGACGGCCGAACAGCCGGATGCCGTTAGATATGATTTTTACGAGTGTGCGTCGTGGAACGCGCGCGTAAACAGCTCCGCGGCCTTATGGCCACCACGTGCAGGCGGAAGATACATTTCGTGCGGGGCCCCTAAAACATCCGGGACGCTCGTGCGTGGCGGAACACGCGAGTCCCTCTTGCTGGGTCGAGGGTGTCTCGTGGAAGGCTCGATTCTGATTCCCCATTAAGGTTGCGCGAAGATTGGAAGAGTTGTCGCGTAACGCAATAATTCCGGAATTTTATGGCGCAATTAGTTGCTCGTTATGGGACAGAAGAGCGAGCCCTGATAGCCTCGGCCATGAAAATTTCGGCTTCCCTTGTGCTGTGGGACCTTTCCCACGCTGTAAACTTTTGAGGCAATAAAAATATAAAAGGGTACTGCAAGGAGAGATACCGTAAGAAATAAAATTCAGAGCATAGCTATTGTTCCGTAAAAATATTCCACGGGTTTTGTTAAACAAAAACAAAATGTACGGAAAAAAAGTTGGTTGCATTAATATCAGGTTTTGGTCTTAATAAATAAACTAACGTGTTTTGATTGAAGCAAACAGAATTTCTGGTGTTCTTATGACCCAAATTTGTTTCTAAGAACCAGAGATTTCGTTTCCTTCAAACGCATTGGCTTGTTCGTTACAACCGAATTTATTTTTTCTGTTGAATATTTAGCTCGACGAATGTAACTGCTTCCTGAAATTTATCAGATTTCTTTATAATTCTGTGAGACAGGCTTTCTATAATTAAAGAGTAAAAGTCATCGGCAAAGAACACCTACGGCTGAACGTGACTTTGAGATTCCACCGTCGCGCGAGTAAACGCACGTCGTGTGCACGGCGTGATATTTATGCAGACGAAATACGATTTTGTTTAAACATCAGTGACTTTCTAGTCGCGGCGCATTCTCGGCCATATGTAGCGGAGTCGCTTCTTTTTCCCGCAACCTAAATACCTCCCGACGAATATCTCATGTCAAGTCTGTTTGAGCAGCATGAAGGTTCAACGAACTGTCATTAAAACGAGCGCCCAGTTAGACGTATTGTCGTTCGAGCAGATGTCCTGCAGAAAACGCGCGCTAAGCAAATGGAAAGGGATTAGAGGGATCGACACGTAACACTGTGGCCAGTGATACGTGTCCGATGAACAATACGCGGAGTCAAACTGAAAAAGGTCTCCGACAAAGTTGGGCGCGGACGTCACTCAGAAGATAATGGAACATTCATAGCCGTACAATTCACTACAATATTTTATTCAACGTGTAATTTATCAAAAGTGTCGAGTCAGTCAAAGAGTTCGGTTCAATCTCTCATTCAGTAAAAACGTATTACTTATCGATTCAGCAATAGCCACCTATTGTCTATGATCCTTGGCCAACGTTCTGGAAGTATTTGTACATTTCTACCGTAGGAAGAGAGATCAGGTTTATCGTTGAAGAACAAAATTTTTTGACTCACTCAATAAATGTAACTTTTAAAAGTTGAACAAGAGGGAATTTAATTCTCACAAATGTTCTCAAATCTTTACTCGATATCATTTCATACATTTTCGTTCAATATTTTCCCTTTTTATTAGTTGCAATATTCATAATCAATGAGCAAGATGGCGTCCTTTTTTTCATTCTTTGTTATTTTCGTTCCCCAGAAACGATCGTCGTTGTATTTGATACAAGAGTGTACGCATCTCTCTCTCTCTCTCTCTCTCTCTCTCTCTCTCTCTCTCATACACATATACACACTGATTCTCTCTGGTAGATACACTCATCTAAATCAATAGCGTGATATTGCATTAAGGTCTTTTTTTCCGGGGGGATGACCGTCATCAGATGCCATCTGCCATTTCAATGCTCTCGGTAAATCCAGGATTTTGATGTCACGTCGGACCCCGCGTCTGAATAATGTATGCACACGATGTGTGCACGATGTGCGTAAGAGGAGATGGCGTGTGGGAAAGTGTTGAATAGCGCGGAATGAAATATCGTGTGGCGCATACACGGGTATACGTTAAGTGTCAGAAATAAAATATCGACATTTGCCATAGAAGATACGAAACGCTGATGTTACATGTGGCATACATTTAAATCGCAACTGTTGTAAACTCAAGGCACTGTAAATTCACTGGTATTATCATACTCGGCGAAACATCTGTGATTTATATATAATAAAATAAGTATGTTTTTTCCTGATTCAATGCTCCTCATACAAGAAGAGAGATTTATAGTAAACATTGCTATGGAATCTTGTAACCGAAGAATAGATCAACATTTTGTAATAATTGGCTACCCTTTCCTTCCATATGTGTGTGTGTGTGTGCTATTCATATTTCAGAAATTGAAACGTGCTATTAGAAAATTTGCTATATTTCTAGCGAAATTTTCTATTTCTAACGAATTTACTATGTTACTTAACAAGATAGATCTTATTCACAGTCTATCTCTGCACAAACACTACTGAAAATCTATAGTAAAATTAAAAAGAATTATAACATATAATATATTTTCTCCGTGCATAGAAACACCAATATTTTTTCTTTAAACGGAGACTTGCCCCCTCCACACACACACACACACACACATTGTGATCTCTAAATATCCGTTAAGTAATCTCACATTGTCGGCCTTTGCGCTTTAGCTCTTCTCATCAGCAATCAATACGTTTTACATCTGCACATTCCATGCGCTACGTAATATGATGCTTTATGAGCGTTTCAATTATACATTCACCATTGCATGTTGACATCCCACGACGTCTAGTTGTTCACGTTTAGGTCCAGGTAACTTGCTCTATGACTTGCCCTCGCTGATGACTTGGGCTATTTGCTACGTATCACAAAGTATCATGCTCACCCCCCGCGACGAACGACCCACCGATCAGGGCGGCATTTTTTCTGATTTCAGCACGCGAACAATGTGCGGAAGGCGGCGGCTGACTATGTGGCCCGTCGTCAGGCCCGCAAGATCTCGATGACACGCTCGATAACCTCGGCCCTGGCGCTTCCGATGAGCCAGTTGAGCGATGTGGCCTTCCTGCCGAACGCCA
The DNA here is from genome assembly GCF_010583005.1 of Odontomachus brunneus. Taxonomy (NCBI): domain Eukaryota; kingdom Metazoa; phylum Arthropoda; class Insecta; order Hymenoptera; family Formicidae; genus Odontomachus; species Odontomachus brunneus. Next base: position 250,194 of record NW_022639578.1, on the reverse strand, counting down.
AGGCTGGTACCTTCTTCGCCCGCGACAACGTCTCCAACTTCATCGGCTGGTGCCGCAACAGCCTCGGCATCATCGAGTGCCTGCTCTTCGAAACCGACGACCTGATAATGCGCAAAAACGAGCGGCATGTGATACTGTGCCTGCTGGAGGTGGCCCGTCGCGGCGCTAAGTTCGGTATGCTCGCGCCGATGCTCGTGCAGATGGAGAGGCAGATCGACCGCGAGCTCGCCGCCGAGAACAAGGCGAATGGCGCCAGCAACGAGGACAGTGACGACGAGTATGCCGATGATATGCAGGAAGAGGTGCCCTGCCTCATATACGGCCCGCAGCCGCAGATCGTCACGAACGATCTCAAGAGCCTCGACGAGATGGTGAGTGAAGTTATGATCTTGGCATTTAGGATAGTTGATGCGACGAGGGTTTCTCGTTTACGCTTTCGAACGGCCGGAACGCCGTAAAACCCCACGACTACATTCTACTCGAGCCGTACACATTGCACTGAAGAAAATCGGATAAAACAAACCAAGTTTCAGGATTATGAACATTCTTTTTGTGCATTCAGAAAGGTTGTTCGTCATTTTTGGCGTGAATTTGCGAACTCAGTCGTCTTGTCTAATGAGGAGGAATTATCTCATTGAAAAACGAATTCTCCCGTTGAACAAGCCGGAGGATTCACAAGCTTGTCATAAAATTACGGATAACCTTTCTATCCACGAGTTTAGTGTGTTGTGGGGTCGTTTATGTTTTATGATTTCTCTTTCTGTTCGTGTACAATGTTTCTGAAAATCCGCGGCAGGTTTGGCCTTCGTAGTGACTAAACCCGCGAAGGTTTCAGGATTCAAGATGACGATCGTTTGAGCGAGATTTTTCCTCGCAACTTGTTGGCGACTTGGAGAAGCTTCCCGGCGAGTCGCGCGGTGTCGATTCCGATAACTCGCCGATTAAATCTCCACACGGCTTCGAGTGCATTTCAATCGCGTGTTTCGTCGCATACACCTCCGCCAATGGCGGCCGTAACGCGCCGCAGCTATGAAAATAACTCCGCGCCCTTAGGTGCATCCGGGCGTATTTACGGCGGTTCAGGGCCGCCGGCCGTGAATATCGTACGATCGGAAATAAGGGTGCGGCGTATCGCCGTCGGACGAACGTTGTGATGCTTAAATTTAACGGGGTGCTGGTACTTTGACTCCTTCGTTATGGGACACAAATACCAAACGCGACGCGCATCGGGAACGTCGTTGGCCGACTCTCATCGGATAAACAAGCTCGTCTCTTGGATTACTTCAGATCGCGGACAGTCGCCGGCTTATTTTCCCTTTTACTCCTTTCTCACGGAGCTCTCAATTCGCCTCAATTCGCGCGCGTTATTTATACACAGAGTGTCTAACACAGGATTATCAAAAGCATGTGTGTGTGGTTAAATCAAACTGGAAAAAAATATCTCTACCATTTTTCAAACGAACTCGTACAATTTCGGGATATTAATAAAATAGGATTGGCGAATCATTGCGTACGATATCGTGCAGCGAGCTTTGTCTCTTCGAAAATAACGGCGCGATTGCTTTGATCTTTCTCAACCTCTTATTTCTTCTTTTCTAATCTTCCACAAAATATTACTTTTTTCATCTAGCTCATCTTCCCAAATCCTTTTCTATACTGCCTCATCATCTCCATCTAACTCTTTAAACCATCCTTTTGTACTCTGACCGCATATCCACATAACGTCTTATATTCTATCTTGATCCTTTCCGTAAAACATACATAACTTGTCTATTTTCTCTTTTTCCAATATTTATTCGTACTTTCTAGATTCCTACAAATTCTCCTTCTTTAAATACCTGGGGTTACCTTCTATTTTTATTTCTTTATATCTCTTATTACATTCCAGAAATCCTGCTTTCCTGTCATTGTCTCTGTAAATCTCTCTCTCTCTAGATTATTTCTACCTCTAAGTTCAACTCTCCATTTCTTATATCTTCCAATACCTCAATCTCCCATTCATTCCTATCACAAAAATTTACCCTTCCTTTTCCATAAAAATGTTTCCAATTTCCTTTGTCTTTTTCTCTCCAACACTTCTTCGCTACACTTTCTTCTTTATATTTCATTACCTTCTCCTCATCGTTCTAATATCGGTCAATTATTATAAATTAACTGGTGTAATGGTCATAACGCGCGCGGCGCGTTAAATGTCCCGTCCGTCCGTCATGCGCGCGAGTCGCTGACGGCTCGCCGCTGCTTCTTCGCTTTGCCCGCGACATTAATTGCACCGCCGCTGGCGGAGAATGCGACGCGTCGAGTGACGTCCCCCGTGACGATGGTAATGTAATATTCTCGATATTTCGCGGGCCCTCATATCGTCGGACGTTCCGTATCTTGCTTACGCTTCCGTCGCAGACGGAGGCGCGACGCAACAATGGCCGGGGTCCCCCACGGAGGAACTTCGGGGGAGATTCGATCTTTATTTCAACCGTCCCGATCGTTCGTCTCCCGTTAACAGTGTTGTGTTCGCTTGAGGCTTGATATAGAGTGAGAAACGCTTGAAATACTTAAACACCTTATCGTTCGTATAATCTAATCGGTCGGTTATTATTAAGTTATCTGGTCGGTATACGAATTATCCAATTATAATTTAGGGACATTTCGACGTGCTGATGCCGAAATAGGAATTCCAATCACTAATTGATTAGTACTTTAGTGTTTGGTAATTCTAAATGGATACTTTGATCTTTTCTCACGTCATATGGAAGAGTGGAAGTCGCAAAACAGATATTTGAAAGTAAATTTAATTCGTAGTTGCAAAAGAAAATTCCCCCCTTGTTGTTAGATCAAAGGGAATCTCGACACTTCAGGGAGATCCAAACACTGTGTAATGATAGGTCTTTAGACACATAACTGTTAAATTGATATATAAAAGCACCGCAACGATGAATTATATTATTTAAACACGATTTTCACAGATAAAGGCTAATTCTTGTTTACCTATCGCATATTTCTCGTGAAACGGCATTTTGCACGTTATTATATAAAATTACTTAATTGTATGTAGAATGATTTATAGTGGGTTCAATTTACTGATCTTGTGGAAGAAAATTATATAAATACAGCTCTTTGAAAATAATTCATTCCAGGAGAACTCGGCAAATATTGCCGACCTCCCGCATGTCGAAATATCCCTAAACTGCCTTACCATATAATTGCTTGATCGGCGAATTACTGATAAATTATATGATATATCACCCGGCGAATTATCCAATTGTTGGATTAATTACCTGTTAACGTCATCGCGTGCTACTTGAGCGATTGGAAAGGCGGCGCGGTATAACAATTTAGCCGAGAACCGCTCGTATTGACTAAAAATGGCGGCTTAGTCGACTCGAGTGTGTCTAACGGCGGCGATTACCGGCGGCGATACACGCGACCGGCATACGTGTAAGCGTGGCTAAATCGCGGCATTTCACGAAGCGGAATAATTCCTTCCCCGGGGCTTGCGCAGCGCCGCGACGTTATCGCCGCGGCGCGCGGCTTTGGCGCGTACAGAGATTCCAGGACGCTTTCCCGCGTGTCTCGGTGTACCAAACGCTTGTGGCGAACCTCGGTAGGTTTACGAGCGCCTTATCTTTCGGGAGAAAATTTCGTCGTAATCGCGGTTACGATAAATCTTCCCCCTTTTTATGAGACGTCCGTCGGGTATCGCGTTGTGTTCAGGATCAACGATCCGAAAAGTGCCCGAGACTAAAAGAGAGTTCTTTATTTATATCGCACGTCGATATCTCTCTTAGCCAGAATCTCCTTCTGCATGTTGCAAAGTGAGATCAAAATTTGGCAGAAAGTAAAAAAAATTGAAATCGCAAAGAAAGCATATTGTACACATATATAATATATGATTGTCGCTGTTATTATTGTCTGTTAAAAATTCAAACGGCTTTTATACATACGCTAAATATATTGTCGTTTCACATTGCAGTATTTCGTACAACTTCAAGTTCGCAAAGTCATTTTCATAGAGACGATACCTTCAGGTTCTTCTAATTAAATATTGATATAAATAATTAATAATGATTGCAATAATTAATATAATAATAAATAATAGTTAAATTAAAGAAAAAATACGTATAAATCGATCTCACGTAGTGTCGCACATCACAAAAATTGAGAAATAATTTCTGCCTGTGCGTTGGCGGCAAATGTGAAGCCCGATAAAAAAATATCGGCGTTTTAAGTAACGGTATCGTTATCGGCGAAAAAGTCTATACTTTTAATGAAGATATAGTCTTTTTTTTCTTTGTTTTTTTTTATAAACGAATAGTCATATTGTACAATTGTGTCGGCCTGCCAAACTAAAGAGTCCACACGACAGTATCGGTACGCGCGGTTAGTATCGCAATATCGTTAACACCCCTAATAGATAGCGTTAGCGCGGCAGCACGTTTAAGCGAGTACATAGCGCGCGTTACCGCCGTAAGTCTCGTGGGAGCGTCATTATGGCCGCCGTTAGAGCGTATTGTGCGTCGATTTTCGCGATCGGTTGCCGATATCGCCGGATAAATTTCACTTTGCGCCGCGGGGAGGCCGACGGCAGGCCTCAAGTAGTAATATACCGTGAAAGCGTTGCCCTCCGATTCCAATAAAGTAGAGGCGAGCCGAGCCGAGCCGAGGAGAGGCGATTCGAAGCCGCTGCTTTGTCGGCTCCGTAATTAACGGAAATATTTACCGCGTCGTCGCTGTGCGAAAGTAGCGAAATGTAACCAGGATCGGATCTAAGTTCTCCGTTGATCACGCGAGTACACGAACTTCGTATATCACAGTGAAGTCTCGCCGTGATTTTCACGTGTGCACGCGCTATTTTTACAAATCGTATTCCTCCACTTTCTTGCCGAAAGCAAGAAGCTACAATTGACGAGAATCAGACTGCCACGTTGAAAAGCATTTCCCAAGTTGACGTTTCGGCTCCGTATTAGTTCTACAAATTTTATTCAACTCGAAAGGTTGAAAGAAGAATTTATTTAAGAATTATTTAATATTCGATCATCTTTCAATACCCCATCCGCGTTGAATCTCTATTATTAATTGTAATAAACAATCTATTAATTATGCAACTCAACTGCAGGTAGATTATGTGATAGATTAATGACAAAAATATTAAATAATATACTAATTCGAAAACGCGTAAATTAAGCAACAAAGTCTCTTTTGTTGTCGATAAAAATTTCAATGGGAAGTAGAGATTCAGAAGGGCTGGAAAAGAGATGGTGAGTTAATCATTGATTGCCTGACATCCTGCGTACTTCAGCCTGGGATTAATTATTGGTCGTCATTGTGATTAGGCACTCGAAAGTTCCACGCGAAGATATGAGTCGATCGGAAATATAGTGTTAACGATTGTGCATTAACAACAATCATCGAATGTATTATAGGTGAAATTTTCAATACGTTCCTCCTGGAACTATAATAATAACACTTTGAAAGTCCAGAATATTTTGAAAGTGTCAATTGTTTTGATCACTCGGCCGTTATGGTAGATGACAACAATGGGCGATCGATGACGTAGCCTTTCTAACCGACTTTAAAAATAGGTTTTCATTTTTTCCTTTATGTATGTTTGTTGATATATTTTCTCATAACTCGAGAACCATCAGAGATATTCGAGTGGAAATTTAGATCGATATTTATAGCCTGTGTGTGTGTGTCATTATTTGGCAATGTCGTAGCTTCGTGAACCTCTCCAATTACTCGTCAATTTCATGTGCCTATTTCATTCAAATATCGACTCACACACACATACACAAACACAGCTGAATAACAAATCTCTGAATACGAATCTATAATTAATTATGCTCTCTCAGTAACCTGTGTTGAGAACGTAATTCATTGGCCCTTCATGTTCCAATGGAATTTGCAGGATTGATGTGGAAGCAAGATTTCGTCGACTCGGGCGATCCATTTAATCTTTCAAAATGGAGATAACGCGTTTTACCTAGAACTATGTCACGGCTTTATCTCACACACAGGGGGGTAAATATCTTTGCTTCACGCAACATGTCGCGGACCTCGTTCGCCAGAGTCGACCCTGAGAGCGTTGGAAATGTTGAGTTGCGATTGAATCGAAACGCGACGACGATTACGTCGTCGTACCGTGTCAAGTGTCAGAGTGCTCAAAGCGGCGAGCTGCGCCTTTATTGATAATTAATCTAATCTCTCGTTCCGCCGTGAGACACGGCGACGCGAAGCGGCGGCATTCTCCGGAGCGTTCTCTTGCACTTCAAAGCCGTTCCTCGCGGCGGTGGCGGCGATTCGCACAAGGAGAAGGAGAAGAAAACGAGCGACGTAGTAAGAGCGCGTTTTATGCCGGCCATCGATTAGATTCGCTCTTGTCACGCGCGTTATCTTATCGCGAACGTTACAACTTTGTTAGTCGGCTTCTCTCTGTAAACAACGGGGCGACAATTTGCCTAATCGAGAACGATCCTGTGACAACAGTCCGGATACCTCGCTTGGTATTGTTTCATCGTCAACGACAAAGAATCTGTCGAATAACACTTAAGGCTCCTGTACTGGGATTCTGTAACTCGTTATTGGAGTTAACGACAGTTTCGTTATCGTTGCGCAGCTTTTCTACGGTATACAAAAGCTGCGCAACGATAACGAAACTGTCGTTAACTCCAATAACGAGTTACAGAATCCCAGTACTGGGGAGTCGCATCATCCATCTCTTTTTAATAATGTCAGAAGCGAGAAAACGCATGCTGAAAATTCCTGCAAAATACGTCGAGATAAACAGATATATCCACAAAACATTTGCGATCGATTAAGTACACCTCTAAAATACTCCGTACACTTTCCTTTTGTTCACAATCAACAGATAATTATAAAATAAATGTGACGTGCAATCGTCTTTTCTAACCTAATTTCCTCATTATCTTGTCATATTAATTTTCCGATTATCTATTGATTTTTAGAACAAAAGGAAAGTGTACGGAGTATTTTAGAGGTGTACTTAATCGATCGCAAATCGTCGTTTTGTGGATATATCTGTTTATCTCGACGTATTTTGCAGGAATTTTTAGCATGCGTTTTCTCGCTTCTGACGTCATTAAAAAGAGATGGATGATGCGACTTCCCAGGAGCCTTAATAACACTTACTTTCGTGGATAAAGTAAATTTTGAGATAACACCGTTTTTCTTTGTAGAGAAGTCGAGATTTCTCAGTCATTCTTGTTTATCTCGCGTGGTCATAATTAGACAATCACAGCGTCATCAGAATCTTATCAATTTTTCTTCATCGATAAGGAATCTGTTTGAAAATCTTACTCGAGTGATTATACAGGGATGATCGGTACGGTAACGTAGGTTTAAACATTTTTCATACGGATGATCTACATGAACAGACGAGCATTCTCCCAGCTAGGTCGTCAGATACCTAGGCATAATTTTTTGATATTCTTTTTTCTGATGGGAGAGGTTTTCCTCGACTCGCGCTATTCAGGGTCGAGCAACTTCCTGGTGTCGTGCGCGGCAATAAATGCCGTAAGTCGTGACGCGTTTGCGGAACTTCAGTCTTATACGCTCACGGGTGATTTCTGTGATTCACAATGACTGGGCGCTGCTTTTCGCGTCCTGCCGCGGTCCGCGATAAGATAGCGCGTTTAACAAGGCTGAATCTAATCGATAGTCGAGGTAAACTGCAACTCCGCTACGACGACGGCGGCGGCGACGGCGACGGCGACGGTGGTGGCGTTCGTGCGTACGTGTGTACGTGTGTGTATGTTTTGTTCCCTACGACAGGCCACGTCTCGCCGTAAACGGCGCAATGCAAAACCGAGCGTTGTCGTTGTTAGGTTAGATTGCCGTCAGCGTGTGTTCGCGCGGGTTATCGCGGAAGCGGATTCGCAACGCGCCGAGAGAAAGAGAGAGAGAGACGAGACTTTCTTTTTTTTTCGTAATTTATGCAGCCGAGATTTTTCGCCCGGCCGAAACAGTTAGCTGTTCGCGTCGCCTTAACGAGCATGCGATTTTAGCACTCGTCTCTAGTTTTCGTCTCGCTGTGACTTTCTACGGAGAGTACAGTTAACCGCGATATGTATCTCGAATTCTTTCCATTCACCCATCGGCAACGGCCTTTCAAGGCGTTAATTAATCTGCAATTTTTATGCGCATTTATCAGACTCGATAATTTTAATTGCGACCAATCGCGTTTGTATTCGCTGGAAAAGTCGATCCAGTCCGCCACGCGTTCCTTACGTTTGCTATCTCGCGCAGAAAAATCCTATCTCCGGGGAAATTCGCTTCCGCACAATCAGACTCCTAGTCGAAGGAAATGAATCGAAAAGATAAGAGTCAGGCGAGTCACGACATTGTCATGGGATATACGCGTGAAACGCTTACTGAGTGGCTACATACAGCCGGCGAGAAAGAGAGTACCGGATAACGGCAAATATTTTCCGAGGCTTGCGGTAGATTCTATTGCCAGGCTTTCGGGGAGGTTACCAACGCCCGTGCCAGACGGAGCTTCGCCTCGCACAAGCGCCGAAAGCCCGTATTGATCGCCGTTAGTCCATTTCGTATCAAGTTCAAGAGCAAAGTTACCTCGAAGAAGAAAGACTTCTTTTGCGCCGCTGTCGTCAGGTGTTTTAAAATAGTTAGTCTGTAAGCCTATTTTTCAATAACATTCTCACAATACATTAACAGAAACACATACATAATTAGAAAAGCATTGATCGTACCTGAATTCAAATAACTCAAGTCTCACAGCTATTTTCTCACTAATATTTTAACTAATTGGTATTTATTCTAATAGTGCACATTAGCATGCATTTATCGGTACACTGTGAGAAAAGAAATATCTACAAGATGGTAAATATTTTTTTTGGTGGAGGTACTAATCATATATTTACTTAAATCTGAATTCTTTTATTTGAATCTCAAATAAACGATTGCTTTCATGAAAAGCTAATGTTTTAAGAAAATATATATCTTTTTGTTTGAACAGTATTCTATATTAGTACAAATAAATAGAGTAAATAAATGTTCACTATTGTTTAGATATTTTAACATCTATCTTTCTTAATTATTGTCACGGGCCAATTATCTTAGGAATAAATTTCAGATGTCAGGCTTTCTTACCTGAGCCGTCACCTTGTGCCTTTTACATTTTCATGACTCTGTTCATCGTGATACACATACGTCATTTGGTGACGTGTCATCGACGTCGCCGCAAGTATTAACTATCTTCGTGTGTCAGGAAACGTGTCCCGTTATCTAAGGAAAATATTAGCTCGTCGTCGTTTTCACTCGTCTTCCGTCGATGTTGACGCTGCGACACGTTTCCGGCGATAAGCCCGCTTTTAGGAAATCCCCAACCGCGAAGATATATTTTTTTATCTGCTCGAGCAGGTCGGATCAGCGCCGCTTTTGGCAGCTTTCGCGCTCCAGATACCCGTTCTTGTCAAGAGTTTCCCCTGTCGCTTTCGATTTGAACGCTTTCAAACTTACGACGTAGCGCCTCCATCCTCGCCATTGTGATTATCGTATGAAAACAAAATTATTCCTTATTACTTGGAAATTTTTAACCTCTTTATTAATGATGCATGCTTCTGATTGCTTCGGCCTCGCGTGCGTTAACTATGAATTCACGCTCCTTATACTTTCTTAAAAGCGCGAGTAAATTGTTTATGCCTCGCTGTTTCTATGCTAGATATCATTAGTACACCTGTTATTTCAGAGTTTGCATACGTATCTTTCATGAATGTTTCTGCGCTGGTGATTAATAGTACAGCAACACAGCTAATGATTAATAGCCCGGCGATAGCTATTTCACGGTATGATTACCAGATTTGTTTTAATCACACGGTAATCACACGCAGCGAGCCTCATGTTAGAGGCTTATCCTGCGGGTGATACGATCGGCCGATGAGGCTACTTTCTAAATACCGTGTATCGCTATTGACAGTGACGCGTGTTTCGCGGAGACATGATTCAGCCGGGCTGATTCTCGAGTTCCCTAAAATTACCGCGAATTCTGTATTTGCACGCACACGTTCAATATTCATCTTCAGAAATAAAGCCGTGGAGCGTTCTCTCAACGAGAATCGATATGTCATTGTATACGGAGGGACATTTTGCGGTAATTAACTATCATTTCATCACACACACTATCACACACAGAAAAGTACATGCTGCACTCGAGTAAATACTCACTTGTTTCATGTATTTTGTAAGTTTATATATCTGCAAATTTATCATAAGTTCATCATAAGTATCACATTTATTCAAAATACATTCGGAATCCTAATAAGTTTCGCATCTCAATCAAGAATATTAATCTTTTATATGGTAATGTTGCTCGAGAGCAACATTAATTTTTCATGAGCTATATGCAGGAATGACAGATGTATTTATTTAACATCGTTGCTCTAGAGCAATATCTAATTATCTGTTCGTCAGTAACTCAGTAGTTTCGACTTTTTGCCACTGGATGACAAAAGTCGTTGAAAATATGTTTTCAAAATGATGTTTTGAAAATGATATAACTGCATTCAGGAAATATTATTTACTTTATTTAAACGCTAAAAAATTTGCTTCCTTAAATCTTTTTGAGTCTGTCAAATAAAGTGTTATTAGAACAAAAATTTGGTTTGCTTACTGCATAGAGTCAAATCAACGTTTTCTTTGATAAAGATTTATAATATTCTTGTAAAGAGAATAAATTCTTCTTTTGAGCACATAACAGTGAGCTTTTTTCAAGTTTGTGTGTGCGATGAATACATTTTAAGATTATCATCAAGGAAATATTATTTGTTGAAGTTAACCATTACTTAAACAAGGAAAGTAAACTGAATAATTGCTTTGTCTCAGCAATAGAATGGTACTTTTCTGTGCGTGTGGGCTACTTACATTTTAGGAACTGCAATATGATATTAAAAAACTTACTAGGGAAATTTGGTACTTAGAATATTTGGTACTTTGGTTAGTAAGATAGACCTTACTAACAGTCTACTCCTGCACTACTACGAATACAGTAAAATTGAAAAGAATTCATATGAATAAAAAAGCTATAATATCTCTGCATATAAACAAGTAATTCTGTCACGGTGATAAGATCACGTCAGCGGAATCGAGGCGATATTAATCGAGTCAGTCGCCGTTCCAAATTATCCTCGCTGATTACTCGATCGACCTTCGATCGGTGCGCTCGTCAGATTTATTTGCAATCCGCAGGAAAGAGTTCCTATTTGTCTAGCAGGGCGAGAGAGGAGGAGTCCTTCACACACAGGACTACCATAAATGGCATTGAGTCCTCTCGAGTCTACTCGTGTTAGTTATTACGTATATACAATTAGTCCGAGATGCTAACGGAGAGAGGACTGTTGAGCGGCGCAAGGTCTATTTGCGGTTAGAGTTCTTAGCTAATCACTGTCGAGCGCGAATGAGAGAAAAAGAGAGAAATAGAGAGAGAGAGAGAGAGAGAGAGAGAGAGAGAGAGAGAGAGAGAGAGA
>NW_022639578.1:203048-238564 GCF_010583005.1 Odontomachus brunneus | reverse complement strand
AGAGAGAGAGAGAGAGAGAGAGAGAGAGAGAGAGAGAGAGAGAGAGAGAAAGGGGGGAGGAAGGAAGGAAGGAAAGGGAGAGGCAAAGAAATGGGTTAGAAATATAATACCGAGATTCGCCGCACTTCAGGACCGGTCAATAATTATACGTGGCCACGTACGTAAGTGAGCTAATCATTTCTAGGCTGGGCTATCCGATATGTACGAATGGAGGATACAAATAGGACGAGATAGCCGACCGACGATGCCTAGTCGTTGATCCGACTAGTTGACATTGGTTTGCAATCCGGAGAGCACGTTCCCCCATAAGAGAAGGGTGAAGTAACCTCGAGGGAGTCGTGTGAGGGTTTCGATATACGCAAAACACCAGTCAATTATGTGAAAGTTGTCGTAAACGTTTGGAGATGCAACTGAGTCAATTTTCCTGATTCGTGTTCTACACGGAGAACATTTTCTAGTAAATATTATTGTAGAATTTTGTATAAGTAAATCAACCGAGAAGTAAATCAACGTTCTACAGGAATTGATTGTCCCTTATTTTATACGTGCTATTTCATTACATAGCTTCATTACATAGAAATGTGTTATTGAAAATTTGCTATGTTCCCAACAAAATTTACTGTGTTCATTTAGAGAAAGAAACTCTAGATGTACTCTAGAATAAGATGTTCTATCTCCTGTAATTTCATATTTTCTAACCAAAAATTTCTATCGAAAAAATATTTCTTTTCTGATAAAGTGGGCTGTTAATCAGAATGTTAATCAGAAATTTACTAAATATTATTCTAACATTTTTTTTTTTTTAATTCAGAGAAATCCTCTACGATATTTGCATCCTCTATATAGAGGATTCTGCTAAGGAATAAAATTATATATTTTTTTAGATGTTTTTTAGCAAGAGAGATTTTACTAACAGTCTATTCCTGCACCACTGGAAACATAGTAAAATTGAGAAAATAATTTTTATATGAAAAATATAATATTCTCTTCGTGTATAAAACAATACTATAGAACTTTATATTTAATACATTACATAACATTATTATTTGAGTTAATAATAATAATAATATATCGCGTAACGTGGCGTTTGATGTATATTTGCCCGTGTATATATGTGTTGCTTTTTACTAACTAGCAATATGTGTCGTTTCCTCTGGCTTCTTTTTTATCATTCGGGACTAATCAAGTTCTTCAGCAATCTCGTTGGCGAAATATTTTCGGGGCAATTCCGGGTAGCTGGATTCTTCCGCGGTCGTGCACAGGTCACCTAAATTTAGACGGGAACAGTACTGCGCCGAATCAATACGTCAATAATCATGCCTTGCACGGGAAGGAGATCAAAGAAAATTTCGGGGGGTGCACGCCCAAGTGACCTCGCCGATGAGAGTCTTTCGGGGATCCTGAGGCCCCGGCACCTTGCACGGACTTCCGACATGTAGGACATGTACTCCAATAAAGTGCATTTCAAGTGCTTCTAAACGGTGTCGATTGCATCGAAGCACTACGACGATGCCGGCTATATCGAGCGGAAGTCGTGAATTCCATCGAATTGAACACGACAATCACAGAGAGTTGGAGAGAGCTTAAATCCCATGTTTGAAAGGATCCTTCAAGCTCGAGATTGACGACCACTGTGACGCACGGAAAAGTAATCTCAGTTCGTTCAACTGAACAGAGATTAGATGAAAACTTGACGATGAGAAATGATATCTTTGTTACTGCAACCGAAAATATTTGGACATTCAGCTATATCAAAGCTTTGTTACAATAGTTGACGATTGACTCGATAGAAACCTCTTCCAGGAATCCTTCCGTTCTTACAGCCGAGTTTTCCGTCTGGTCCCTACTAAAGTGTCAGTGCGCTATCGATTACCTCGTAGCGGCATTAAAAGAGAATCAATATTGTCGTCTGTTGCATCTCGCCAAGCAACATTGTCGGAAGGCACTCGATTGCGAACTCTAACTGTGAACTCCACGTGACTGGGACTTCAGTTGCGCGTCCAGAGCCACGTCAGACCCAAAATTACGCGAGATTACGAAATCAAGGAAGATTACGGTCTGGCGCGGATCCCATTCTACCTGGCCGACTTTAATTGCATTCTCGCCGATGTAATAAGACCGGCGAACTCTTCCGTGCGCGCGAACGACTGGGTGCAATTCGCTGTATAAAGGGCGTGACGAGTCGTTCTCGCGAAGCGGCGAGGCGACTTCGCCGAAGCGTGCGTTCCCCGAGGCTTTCAATTATCGTAAACGTTTGCGGAATCGCGCGTCCGGGAATCGCGGGAATGAGCTGTCGCGCTATGAAAAAGCGAGCTCGTGCTGTGTTCACCTTCGCCGCCGACGTCGACGAACGTGCGGACGAAACAGCTGAGCGCTCGCGGAACGTCGTCTCTCGCGTATTGATTGCCGGGACGCCGGCGCGGCTCGGCGCCGGGACGCCGTGAAAGCCGCGCCTTCAAAGCGCCGCGCGTTCCCCGGAATTCACCTGCCGCTGCCGCACACGCGCGTATGTGTGCTTTTCGTGTGCGTGTGTGGAAATATCGCCGGGAATCGCCGGGAATCGCTCGCACGGCCACCCACACGTTCTCTTCCCCTCTTTTTTCTTTCTTTCTTCCTTCCGGCCGCGCGTTTACGTTCGCGAAGATCTTGAGGTCCGGATCGTACTCATCGTATGGCGTTATGTTCTTTCGTTAGACTAATTGGTGCTCTGGGGTGTGCTTCCGAGATCGTTGAGAAGCGGCCGCGAATGTCATCAGAGGCAACTCGACGCTGATTTTTAATTAGAAGTTCTCGAGTGCGTGTAATGCTTTCTTCTGCGGGGAGGATTCAACCCTCACACATGGCGCACATGTTTTAGGCATCTTAATCTGGCACCCTGGGTTGTTTTTCTTCTCGCTTATTTTTACATTTCATAAAAATGCTGATCAAAATTTGTAGAACACAATAAATATACTTTCTGAATAGAAAATACGGAATATATATAAAAAAATATATATAATATTTAATAGATTCGCATTCGCGTTACAATTTTTCAACGAGTCTCTCGTGCATTCACTTTCGAATAATTTATTCAAAATAGTTATATAAAATATCTCGAGAAACATAATCAAATTTTTCTTCAAAAATTAATATTATAATTAAATTTTTCTCTAATATTTTCTTTAAAATTTTTAAATTTTCACACGCGCCTCATGTGAGAACACTGAGCGCATCGCGAAAGCCGCACATTTTTCTTTTTCGTTTAACGCTGGACTGATATCGATGATATCGCGACGTGGGCTCGACTTTGAATTTACCGCAACGTGTCGCCCCGTCCGATAGCTAACATCAATCGTCGTGGCTTAAATTTGCCCGTTCGTAATTCACTGGATCGCAGTTGCGAGCGCCGTCGTTCAATGCACCTCCTCCTGGTTGAGTAACTCAATATGCGCCTTCGGCGATGGCGCACTGCGGCGTTTTTTGATTTAGCAACGACGCGTCGGGGGAACAGCCGGGACTGGGAAGGGAGAGGCGAGTGTTGAATTCCTTTGAAAAAGTATAAGGAGCGAAGAAAACGGCACAATGCATATCTTAACGAGGCGTTCTAATTAGGATCGGTGCACTGACAAATCGAGGCGATTATTAAAAGTCGCGCGGACACGACGGAGCGGACCGCCCACGTAACTGTTCTCTTCCCCGCTCGCAATCGCCTTTCGAATTCTCGCTCTTTTTCTCTTTTTTCTCTCTCTCCTCTCTTTTCCTTTTTTTGTCTCTCAATACGCGTTACCGGTTGTGCAATCTCGCGCAGTTGGGACACTCGAGTCGACGGCGTCGTTCCGATGTGCTGTAAGCGATCGATTGATTATCGCGGAGCGAGGCGAGCGTGGGATGACGTTTTCAGCCACGTGAGCTCATTACCTCGATTATTTAGCGATCGTTAATATTCTCCGCATAATGCAAAGGATAAACTCCGAAAGAACCACATACACCTACACACAGAAAAATATCATTCTACTGTTGAGAAAAGCGATTTCTCAGTTTACTTTCCTTCCTTTGAGTATACTGAGAGAAAAATATAATTACTTTCGGCGTCAACTATATTTTTTTTGTGATTTTAACCAGAAAAATAATTAGAAGAATCATCTTTCTAATAACATTTACTAAAACAATGGTTCTTCTAATTATTTTTGTGGTTAAAATCACAAAAGCGTATAGCTGACGCCAAAGGCAACTATATTTTTCTCTCAGTATAGTAGTTTGTCTTCAACAAAGAATATTTTCTTGATATAAAATATGTAAGGAATAAAAAATATTTATTCGGCGACTACTGTGATAATATTTACTTATATGTATTTTTGTACTGAAAAGACATTTTTCAAGTACAGATTTCAAATTTTATTTCAAATATAGATTTAAGTAAATATATTATTAGCACCTACTGAATGAATATTTTTTTAAAATTTTTTATCAGTTTTTCTATTCTTCAGCTGTAGTACTATTTCGATTTTAATGAAACACAAGGACTTATGTTCTGAAAGGATTATTTTGCGATTTTGTATGTGTACTGTTCCTTCAAGATAAAAACTAAAAAAAGCACGGAAGCAATATGTCTCCAAGACCATCTGAACTCAGTCTGCCTTAAATTTGTTGTTCACGATGAACTCATGATAGATGTGCGGATGTATATGGTAAATATCTGAAATATTTGAAGCAAATAACATTTAGTTGAACGCAGTGTATGTTTTCTCTTCTGTCTCCTCTTTTTCTGTGTGTGTGTGTATGTGTGTGTGTGTGTGTATGCGGGCGATATCGTTAATTTCATCATCGACTGACGACGGCGCCGATAGTGAGACCCATGTATCTTTCGACAACAGCTAAATTTTACAAGATAAAAGCGGTCTATACGCGTGTACGCGGCCCTGAGGCGATGGTTCCTATCCTTTTTCATTAGCGGACTGACCGTCAATGCCGAAGACGACGAGAAAAGACAAGGTCGTCGGACGAAAGTGGTCCCGATCGAAGCGTGTGTTGTTGTCCGTCCTCCTTATCTAAAAAAAAACCCAACGATCAGCGTAGGAGTATAAAGAGACACGTGTAAGGGACGAGCTCGGACAGTTTAGATTTTTTTTACAGTTGATCTTACGAAGTCTCGCGTCGTGCGCTCATGCGTGTATATGTGTGTGTGTGTGTGTGTGTGTGTGTGTGTGTGTGTGTAGGTCGGACCCCCCTCGGTGAGAGACGGTCGTCACTCTTACTTTCTATGAGCATCGATTAATTCACAGTTATCGCCGGAGCGTTACGCGCGCGAGTCTTGCATTATCCGCGCGATAAGTGCGTCTATCAATTACCGGGGGAGAGCTTGGCGGCGATAGGTTGAAATATTTCGCGGCGTTTCATTAAGGCGATTTCCTCGATCGTGTAACCGCCTCTAATCGACGCTCTCGACGGTAAATATAGCGCGTAAACGTAGAGCGCGCGCGGAGCGGAGCGAGAGTTCGCGATATAAATTTCATCCGACGTGGTTTCACATTCTGGATTACGTGCCGGGCAAAAGTCGGAAACGAGACAATGTATCGCGAGCTAACCGCAACGCGTGCGGCCGTAACGATCGCGTTGCCATAAATCGCGATGGATCACGCGGCTCTCCGTAATAATGCGTCGCGCTGAACCCCCGTGAGATTTATTTACGGTCCCGCGGGCGCGGGATTATTTAAGGCCTTATTTGCGTCGGCGATGGTGTTTCGGCGAGGCGGTGCGTTAAAGGGTGCCCCGTGATTATCTCTTTTCAGTCGCGGACACCTTGATAGATTCGCCGGGGTTTATGGGGAACTTTACTTGAAGTGCCATTATAAATATCGCGGGCTTCGTTTTGCGGGGCGGTGCGGATTGGCAGTTACACTAATCTCTTCAATGAGCCGGTGAATTGGATTTGCGACACGTAACAACGGATAAGACGGCTGTTTTATGTAAGAGCCCAATTAGATTAGATAAATCCCCGCGTCGGTAGCCGGCGATATCCACTTGGAGTTTTACTGCGCCTCGAGATTTTGCCACATTATATTTCTCCCGTAATATTGACTTGACCCAACTTTCCTGTCCCCACTTGATATATCCCTCTCTGATCGATTTGCTTTATCGTCCGCAAAGCGCGAGATCTTAATTTCTTCCACGAGCAAAGTGGTCGTAATCGATTGAGCGCCGATAAATTATGTCTCGTGGCGACAGACTGGTCGAAAACGGCAAGACATTCCTACTTTCGCCTCGACGTCCCCTCGAGAGAGAAAAAGCGCGCGAACACTCCGCGCCGGACTCTATTCTCGCGATCAAGATCCAGCGTCGCTGAAATGAATCGCGATCTCGTCTCGTAGAGATCTCGCACTCCACTCTTCCCACGAGCCTCCCCCGCGCACACGATCCTGGGAAGATCGGTCGGTGATGATAATGCCAAGATAGCGATCAGGATCTCGACCGGAGGTTCCATCACTTTCTCCGCCGTGTGTACACCTATACACAGTGTTTCAGGAAGAAGTGTCATATATGCGGAAGCTGGCGGTATCGTTTCACAGAAAAAGTTCGTATAAATAGTGGTGCGGCTTTGTGTCTGCGGAACCGCGTTCAGGTGTAGAGAAGACCGGAGTTATGTGACTCTAGGGCTATGTTGCTCGTATACCTTTTTTAGTATTTATCTTTGAGAGGAATACTCAAGATCGCGAAATGGTCCTTTTGGAACACCTCTCTCAGAGTTTCATTAACCCTATAGTCGTCGCGCTACTTTTCGAACACGAATCGACGCATGGGATCTTGAGAGATCTCAATATAAAAAATTATTTTACATCTTTTATGTTGAGAACTTAAATATTTTCTTTGTTTAATTAGGTTTTTGAGTTCATGTAAAATATAAGAAAAGACTATTTTGGATATAATATTATTTTAAAGACCCCATGCGACGACTGTAGGGTTAAAATCGGAGTAATATTACAGTTAAAAAATAAAAAAAACTGATTTGGTATTAGCAAAATAAATTTTCGAGCGCTTCGAAGCGTTTGCAGCGTCTAATGGATCGCATTCTGTATTGCATATATGTGACGCCACTCATTAAAAATGAAACTCGAACTGAACTCTGACTGACCCAATCATTTCTGTCAATTTGTGCGTCTTAAATGTGCAGTCGGCATCTCTAACGACGTTGAATATTCTCGCATTTTAATATTCATCGATCACACCCATTCTATATTGATAATATTCTCGCTTGAAGCACTCTATATGTCATAACGAAACCAGATGCCGCGATTAGGAAGCGACCCGGCGATCGACTTTTGAGTAGTTCCCTGGCCTCTCTTGGCCAGTCACGAAATCAACACTTGTGACGTAATCTCTTGTAACTTCTTTGTGAGTTAGCCGTGGTAGTCTTGTCGTTGCTCCTCGGTGTGTTGATTAATGTCCCCCGAGATCGATACTCCTCCACGCGAGACGTCAGATGCCGGATCAGTGTCCCGCGATCATTGTGTGAGTAAGGAAAAGCCGGCGGATAATGAATTTTAAGCGATCCGGCGGCGGTGGCAGTTACGTAAAGTGATTCTCTCGGACGTGAAAACATCTCTGGCACTTAACGTGACTTTTGTCTGCGGGATCTGTTATCTTTACGAGATAAAATCGAATCTCTCACCGCATCTAATAGTATTCCGGAGAATTCCAACGGGAAGGCGCGGGTTTTAGCGCTGCGGGCGAATATTAATAGAAGCACAGCCGGAGTGATTTTTAAACGACCGCCGCGGGGACATTCGAGTTTCCTCGACTTGCAGGTCAGTTGGCGAGATAAATGAAATTTCCGCCACTTTCGCTCGGCGCGTATACTCCTACACACGGCGAGATGTCGCGATTAGAAGTCGTCGGGCTCGGTGGTCGAGTTTTGTGCCTTTCGCGATTGCAAATGAGTCGCGCGAGGGCGATAATCATGATGCAACCACGATCGCTCCCGACACCCCGCTGATCCTTTCATTACGATCTCCAAGCGGGACGTGCTGAAACTCTCGTAACGATCCCTTCATCCGAGTCGCTGTGCGTTCTGCGCTTTCATCAATTTATCCAAGAAAATGTCGACTCCATTCGACTTAATTGGCATATCATTGGCATATTGGCGAGTAGATCCATTAGACGCTACAAATTCGCCTTGAAGCACCGTGTGGATCGATATCATGATTTTCTTCAATACAATTCTTTTAATACTCTACAGGTATTTTATCTGGAAAAAAAAAATAACTTCTTCGTCGGTCCTCATATGTCGTGAGACAGGGAGGAATTTTATCTGTCGCTTGTGTTTTGACTGCAGATAACGACGGTTTCAACACTGTTACATCACGCACAGTCACAGGCATTGCACGCGTCGGCTTTCACGTTTTGTTCGTCTATACGTTTACCCTACGTCCGACCACCGTATTTCTCTCGATCGACAAACCTGAATTCCGCGTATATCCTCCAACTGTCTGTCGACTTAAGTCCGCGCAATTAAGTCTTTCGCATTACGCTTCAGTGGCCACATTCACGACCGAAGAGTTCCGGCATATCGCGGAACCATATCTTACTACGTCTATATCATTTCAACGTTCGCGTACAGCATGTCCCATATCTGACTGTATCGAGTCGCAGCCGAGCAGCTTTTCACGAATCCGAGCTCGATTTTCATCATTCACGAGGGCTTTTCATGTCCTCGCTATTCATCAGCCTATTAGATCTCCGATTTCCGTGAAACTCTATTTTAAGGACTGACTGGAAAATTCTACCATATATCATATATGGATATCTTTTTGGTTAATTTGTCAACTTCTCTTATAATTGTGGTCGAGCAATCATTTCTCTGTTATGTTTCTAGAGGAAAATTCTTTTCTTCATGGTTTATCATCGAGGAAACAGAGAATTATTGAGAATTATATGTTAATTCATACCAATATTTATATTCATATCAATATTCATACGAATATTTTGACTAATATGTTAATTCATACCAAAAAATTGATGCAAGCGAGCGACGTCGCTAAAACACGATCGCTCTCCACGTGGAGAGCACAACACCGTGTCGCGCACTTCTCGTCATCGAAGGACCAACCACTCGGTGGCTTTACGTACACCCCGTACATTCGATCCGCGGCAACTTTCCTCGCGAGCGCGTAACATTGTAAAATCGATGGCAGTTCGAGCGCAGTAACGTCGCTGACAAGCATTAAAAGGCCGCGGGACACTTCTCGTTTGTTCAGCGCAACCTTTCGTAGCGCGCAATACTTCCGCGTGTCGACGTATCTATTAACATAACAACGCGAGGAAAATTAATCCCGCCGGGTGCCCGCGAGGAACTTTCCTCCACCTTCTCCTCCACCTCCTCCTCATCGTCTTCGAGGTCCACGTTCACGTGACCCCAGCGCGTGCCTCCTCCTTCGCATGCAACGTCCTCTTAAATGCAGCAGCCGCATGCACGCGGCGCATGCCGCGCAATCCACCGTCTACGCAGCCGAGAGTCCGGCGTTCCTTGGTCTCGCGATTGAATTACACTCCTCCCGCGCGACACCGTTCGCCGAGATCCGCTCCTGAAGAGGAGAGCATGCGTGTCCGCGGGCAAACAGTCGGATACTGCAAGGGCAGACCCTCTTACCACTCGCAGGATTACTTTTCGAGTTGCTCGTGGAAGAAATGTTATAAATCCTGAATGTGCTGTGCATATTTTTATTACATACATTTTATTCCGATTGCTTCCAACATGAAAAAATTGCTTCTATTACATATATTTTATTCCGATTGTCAACGTTTTATATATCGCGAGTTTCTAATCCACATAGATTAATCTATGTATTTTATTTCAAAATGTTTTCATTATTTTTAAAATATGGGCAGTAAATCCTTATATATACATTGATTTTCTCTCTACTGTTATTAAGCCAAACTGGAAAGGCCTTAATTTTGTGAGAGGATACAGCGTTGCTGATCAAAGTTATTTAATCAAGTCTATCGCTATAAATTATCCCAAGATGATCGAGACATATTAATTGGAGTCTAGCATTTAGTCAACATTAATGCCGGGTAATAAAGAAAGATTATTAATACTGCGCGCCGATAAAGTATGCCCGATGTAGAATCAGAGATCGTTTCGCTTGTCTCCGGAGAAACATACGATCCTACGTCGGTCGCCGGCAATTATGCAAGTCCATAAATTAATTGCACCAAAAGAAGACACTCCACGGCAATTAGCAATTTATTTTCTGCGTCGAGGAAACGTGCTTGTGCCGTTTTAATCTTTTCGGAGACAAACTCGTTTTTCTCGTTTTCCACTCGACTATTTATTTATATGTTGCATATTCCGTTTTGCGGAATCGCCTTTGCAAAATTACCGACCGCGATCACCGATCGGAAGAATGCCTCTCTCTTTCTCCCTCTCTTTCTTTTTCGCACCTAGCAAGTGTTATTTGTGTGCAAAAAACATTGCGTAATCAGGTGGAAGTTTATTGTTAACTCTACACGTTCGTTCGTCAAATATCCATCAGGCCGAAACGAATGGGCGCAGTTATGCAAGAATTCAGTAACGTTTTTTGTTACATCGTTCAAAAGACGAAAAAAAGAAAAAGATTGGAAAGGCAAGCCACTATTGCTCATTACTTGAAATTCATTTCAAGTGAAACACTTAGGCCTATATTAATAATCGTTACTTGACTATCCCTCTCAAGTGAGATATTTAGATTTCAGTTCAAAGTTAGATTCAAAGTTTTTCAGTCGTATCGCGATTATAGATACAACATATCAGTTCTTCAGTTGAATTTATATATATATATATATATATATATATATATGTATATAGATTGCGCCTTCTTCTTATGAGAGATTTAAACAGAAGATTTAAAGAATAGCTATATTTCTCTTCTATTGTCTATAAGTATTGTTTTTTAGCTTGACTTTTATTAGGCATTCCGTCTAGTTTCCTCCAATAGAAATCGAGATAGACAAGAAGAATACCTGCAGGTAATGGAAGAGGAATATAGCTGTCTTTCAAATCTTATCTAATCTAATTTAATTTAATCTTATCTAATCTTATATAATCTTATCTAAGAATAATTCTCTTATAAGGCGCGGTTTATGCATACAAGTCTGTGGATTCAACTGGAAAATGAAAGTATCGATATCTGTCCCTACCACAGTTATTGTTACGTATAGTTTAATTTTAATATGTAAATGCGCTGAAAGACGCATTTCTTCTTCGCCCATCGTTCATTGAGATGCACCGAGGTAATATCGCGCGGATAATTAAAAAAAGAGAATCAAATGAACGTGACGACTGTACGTTCGGCAATGTTGTAAAGCCAAGTTGCATTCGCGTCTGTCGTGCATACGATGAGCGCATCGGCTGAAATCGGCTTTGCGTTTTGTGTCCGCGCGGCATCACACGCGGAGCGTATCAGTGTCACAAGAAACGGCGGCGCAAGTATGTAGGACGGTTGATCGATCACCGTGGAAAGATTTAATGGTCGTCAATTAAGGAAAGGATTTACCGATCGCCGTTGGCTCTTTCTTGCCGCATTTCATCACAGGAAGTGCACCTGTCGCGCGGCTTTTTAATTCGTCGCACTGAGTCTTTAATGCGTCACGCCGATTCGCGAATGGAATTAGAAAGTCATTGATGTACTATATGGAAAAGGGAAGAAAGAGGCAAAGAGAGAGAGAGATAGTAAGAAACACGACTCTTATTTCAGGGTCACCATTTTTCCTCTCGCTCTGTCTCTCATCAAATTCTCCGAGTTCTTTGCGCTTTCCATAGTAAAATCTTCAATTTCCATCAATCTCGTCGATAGTAATACTGGTAATAGAAAGTAATAATGGTCATGATGAATAATAAATGATGACGAATAATAGTCAAATGATGATTGTAATAATAATAATAAGAATAATGAAATCTTGCAATTTAATAATAGTGTAATGCAATTTAATGAAATTACATAGTAAAATACATTAATGAACCAATGATGACATGATTGCTCTTGGATATTATATTTGTTAGTACAAATAATAGATTAGATTAAAAAAATATAACATTCAAATAATAGTTTTTTTTTTTCAATGAAATAACATGATACAATCCAACAAAACGAAATTTAAAATTAACCAAATAATATATTATTTATATATTATTTATTGAAAATATTCTATAAATATAATAATGTTTCTTTCATCACGTAACGTGATTTAATCTAACGAGACAAAATCTTGTTAACTTAAACAGAATTCGGGTTACTTCAATTGAAATTTCTGGATCGTTCATATTCGACCAGATATTTGGTTAATTCAACCAAATCTTTTTTTTCCGTGCAGAAGTATTAAATTAAAAGAAAATTTTTTGTTGGTGCATGTAGAATTTTAAAAGAAGAACCTTTGCGCGGACGAAGAGGGGAACAGAGGGAGGGAGAGTAAAGAGACATCGAGGAAAAAGGAAAAGCCACATGCGAGAGAGAAGACGGCTATCGAATCGTAATTGCGCGATACGTTAACTCGCGCGTTCGCGGCGATTTTTAACGCATATGCCGGTGGCAGTTACAAGTATTACACGACGTGTAATGGTACACGAGACTAATTGAACGTCGTATTCGCCGCTGTTCATTAAGTGCGCGCGATAACGTGAGTTACGATACTATAAATTAATACAACGTAAAGTAATGCGCGCGCGCGTGCGCGCGCGTTTGTCTGGCGTAGACACGCGAACGATTCGAATTAATTCGTTAGATATGCTGCGCTGGGGAATAATCGTCATTGCTGTATCCCACTTGAGCGGTTTATTTACGGCACGGCGTAACGAAAATCTTCGGCGTAATAGGATTCGCGCGGCTACAACAGTCAATCGAACAGGTGTGTGTGTATGTGTGTGTGCACAAAGGAACAGCCATGTCGCCCGCGGCCGTACGAATAAATATGCATAGGTAACGAGAATTATGTGACAAAAAGTGATCGATTGTCGCATGATTCAGAGCGATTAGAGTCCTTACGTGATCTACATTAAAGTATTTACGCGCTATCTATACAGGGTATCTCTCGTCGCTGAAGAAATGTCGCGCTCGCGGACCGGCTTGGTCGATTCAGTGAAACTTTAATAAGACATTATGATAATTTTCGCGACGTTTTAACACGTTTGAACATGTTGTGACAGTTACCGGTGACCAATAACTATGATACTACCGCATCTCATTAAGTTACGCATAGGGTGTAATTAATTGTATCTGAAAAATCGGTCATAAAAATTCTGCAGCTAATAGAAAGCGAATGGAACGAAAGATATCGACATCTCTCGAGTTACGCGTTTACACGGAGAGAATATTTTATAGTTTCTGTTTGTATATAAATCCTTTCCGATTTTTCAATTTTAATCTTTCAATTTCTTTTCCATTTAGAAACTATGTCCCAACAGTGAACTAACAGTAAGATCTATTTTGCTAAGAAACATTAACACCATTAAATAGCAAGGATTAATAATAAATTTCTTTATAAACATAGCAAATTTTTGAATAGCAATTTTTGAATAGCTTTAGTTTTCAAAATATAAGTAGCGTGATGAAATGAAAGGATAATCAATTATCATCGAATGATCATTTATTCCTCAGTTACAAAATTCTAAAGAAATTTTTTCTATAAATTCTCTCCATGTACTTACTGGTACTACCATGTGTTTCTGGCAATAAAATAAAAAAAATACGTAGGCGTTCTAAATTACATTTGTTTAGTATATCTCTGGCAATTAAGTTCAGTTGATAAAATCGACGGGAATTGATAATGAATCGTGTGTGTTAATCATTATTTAATATGATCTGAGATATAGCTATTAAATATAACTATTAATAAGTATTAATTAAATAACTTAATAATATTAACTCGCGGTATTTTAATTTGTGTGCAGGTGTTTGTGCACGTAGATAGATCGCACGATTGCGTAATAACGCTTACGAAACGCGTTTTGTAGCGTTTCGAGTGAAGTTCAATGGGACCCTCCATCATCGCGCGCAACAACGATCATCGTGTCACGATACTTACGTAAAGCAGATTAACAAAATCCACGATGTTATCGCGCGCGAGCAACTTCAAATCGGAGCGCACGCGGAGAGCGCGCGTGTAATTCATTAGTAGCGCCCGCGCAAAGATTTCTATCTGCGCGCGCGAGAAAGTTGCTTTACGAGAATCGCGCGTTTTTCATCGCTCGGAGCGTACATCGCGAAGTCATTTCGCGCACGGAGAGCGCGATATTGGATATCCGAAAAATCTCCGGCAACGTACCGACGAGTCCCTCGTCGATGTGTGCACGCGTGGGCGATACCGCGCGCCGTGCCTCGCCTCTCTCGCTCTCTTTCCCTCCCCTCTCCCTCCCTCGTCGACGACGTACTTCCCTGCGAACGAATACACCGATAATAATCCGTATTCCGTATCGTTAGGTTGGGTCGTGTTACGTAAGCCGTGGCGGCCTTGCATTATAGCATCATAACCATTCATCCTGTCCGTTCACCTGCAATGCGCCACACAATTTGTCCCGAGCGAGCGATATGTACGTATAGATACGCGCGGATATACAGGGTGTCCTAGGCGTCGCGCGCTTTCTCTCGTTTGTGGATGTTGTAGAGCGGAAATCGTTTCGCTTTTATCGACGATTGGGATGACTCGATAGCTTTGCGGTCGCAGGTGATGCCGAGCGGAAAGCTTCCGTGAAATCTGAGGAAAACATTTTGACTTCGAGGAAAATCGAAAGTAGTGTAACTCTGGTGGAAATATAACGCGGTTGTCGAGCAGTTTTAGTCATGTTAATTTTTGTCTAGTAACTGAGAGGAGTAACATCATTTGGGAATCAAGATGTGTCGCTTTTCCTGCACGAAAAATGCGTAAAATCTGAATCCACTTACTGAACGAAAACTGAAAATGGACAAAAAATCGATTAATAATCAAGCCTGCTGCGCTCATAAAATGGGCAGATTTGTTCTACAAGTATTTTATGTATTCTGTATTTCATTCTGTGTATGCTTTCTAATTTAAAGATTTCGATGCTATGAAAGTCATAGTGCAAGAAATGTTTGGTAAGTAACGATAATTTTCATATTCTTTGCTTTTTACATAACTTTGTCGTTCACAATAAACGACATGTTATCATTTTACATATATCCTTTTATCTATTCCTGTAGTTTTATCACTTCATCAAGTTTTGAGTCTGAGCTATTGTGACAGTTTCCATTTGTATCATTGCCATCAGAATAGTCTGATATATTTTCATTGCAATGAAATTCTGTTTTATCATTAATATATACTCCATTTGTCTGGACGAATATTTACGGAAATTGCATACATTTTTACCAGGAAAGAATCGGTTCGCCAAAGAAATTGAGTGTTTCATATTTCACGAGCAATTAAATTTTCTAGTGATTGCGTTTTTCAAATGCGTGAAAAGTTGGCACAGGGACACCCTATATTCGCCCATGAACGAGCAGCGCTTCGTATGAACGGTCATATCGCGTAGATTATTCGGGAAATGCCGAGGAAATGCCGCGATCCGTAAAATCAATGCATCGATTTCCAATCATCTGCTCGATCCGTCGAATATTCACATTTCAACGTCGTTCCATATTGCATCTCTGCGAACGCTTTTCTATTCGTATAAGAACTGACGAGAGATATTAGACCGTACGATTGGTATGTGTCTGTACGATTCACTTATCTCAAAATGTGTTGTTATTCTCTTAAAATGAATCAGTAAAAATGTTTCCGATTAGATCAGTAAAAAGAGCACTTCACCGATAAATAGTGAATATTCGCTGATTTTCACTGAAAACACTCCCACTTTATTACCGCTTCATCTTATATCTCGTTAATTCTGATCAGTGGAGGGGAGACTTCACTAAAAAATCTGTATACTATAACTTCGTTGTATGCTGTATCAAATTTAACTTTCTGCGTTTCTGGAATTATCGGCTTTCGTGCGATTTGCATGCTGTCTGTGTTTGCAAACTGTGTCAATGATAGGAACAGTCGCCACTGTCAACCGATTCCTCCAACGAGGTTATACTGATTGCAATGCTATACTTATAATCGAACTGTCAGTTATCAGTATAGCATTTGAATGAAACATATACCGATTATACTTGGGAAAGTACCGCTGCTGAATATTCGACTGAATATCCAAAGATTTGATCGGATGGAATGATTCAACATTAAAAACTGGAGTATCTTCCGCATTTGCAGTCTTAAGCAGGATCTTAGATATAAAGGCGTTCCGGCTTGAGACTTCATGAAATTGGTGGAATTAACCGCGAGAGAAAACGGAAAGTCGCGTGCCCGTGAGTCCGAAACGTCGTTGCGGCGTCGCCGAGAAATAGAAGCGAAATCGCGTGCTTTAATTCGACCTATAGCGCATTCGCGAACCGGAAACGCGTAGCCTACAAACGCAGTAGCTCGTAGACAATTGGTCTGTCGCAAAACGGTCGAGGACGACGAAAGAGGTCGACGGAGACGAGACGGCCGCCGCGTCGTTCCCGGATCCTCGGCGTCGGCGATTGTCAAAAATCAGTCGGGAAAATTCGGTTCATCTGGCAGATCGATCCGCGAGCGCAATTAGGGACGTACGATACGATCGATATTTCTTCGCGGCCTCGCCGGCTTTTGGTGTGCTCGTTACGAGTGCTAATGTCGCCATTAGTCTCGCTGCCATAACATTTGCCGGCTAAAAGGACAACAAGCCGGATCCGCTTGATAAACGCCATAAATTTCGCCCGTCGCCGCAGCGACGTGCATTAACGGCCATTAGAAAATCGTCGAACCGGTTGCATTACCGTCGCTAATACTTTCGTTATTCCGTAATAAACGAAGGATCGCATGTTGCGCAATCGCGACGCGTTGCGCGATACGCCCGTGTTTCATAAACACAATAACATCTAATGATAATCTTCATCCGCTTGTTGAGACGCGCGAACTTCGCCAGACTTGTCGAGGAGTAAGTGCGTCAAGAGATGCGTGTTTCTGCGTCGCCTTTGTTCTGCTCGCTGGCTGAGAGACGCGTGTCTAAAGTAAGGCACGCGTTGCATGATTATGATGGCTTTGACACTCAATCGAGTGAAGAAAAATTTAATTTGCTTCTCTTTGTGTGTTTTATTTTTTTTTTCGGATCATTCATTTATTTATTTGAACGGAGAGATATCTCTTTAGATGGAATACAGAAAAAGAGAAAGGAGGAAGTAGAAAAAAAAACTAATCTGAGAGGATTGATTAGGGTGTTTCATAACAATGGGTTTAAAAATATTTAATGACATATGATAGAGATCAACAATATTATGATAAATATTCGCTACACATATAAACGTTTTAAACGTTTAAATTTGTCATAAAAGCGTACTATGCAATTCTAAGGAAAAAGTTGGATTCTTCCTAAGAAAGTTTAATATATTTCTTACTAAGAATATTAAAATATAAAATCATACGATATATTATTACATATAAGTTGTAATATGTAATAATTGTTATATGTAATAATATATCGTATGGTTTTATATAAAATATAAAACCATACGATATATTATTACATATAAGTTCTAAAATATCAGAGCTATCAACGAAGAGAGAGAGAGAGAGAGAGAGAGAGAGCCACTGAAAAGCTTAAAAATAAAACATTATTTAGAGACCCTCTATCTTTTAAAAATATATTGAACCTGTAACATTTATGATTGTACTGTCCAGTATTCTTTTTTTTAACTCTTTACTTATTGTTATTGCAATCCAAAAAGAAGAAAATTAACTTGAAATTATTCTATATATTTTTATATTAGATATCTTTACTTTGCGAGTATATTAATATATATGATTCTCTTTAGTAAAAAAAATCGCATTGGTTTTATATCTTTCTATTTATTTCACAGATTTTGCAATTCTTTGGATTATTATGATCTCTCTCTTTCTCTCTCTCTTTCAAAGTACAAAACTCAGAAAAGGAATTTATGTTTTCGTCACATTCTGACGTCTAGGCAAAAATTTCGACGACCTGCCTTTCCGCCTTGACATTTCGGCGATTCGTTTTTTCTGTGTGGAGGAAGGCGACTATTTTCTCGCCGCCAACCCACCATCCCGCCGCCACGATTAATGCGGCGCGTTAATGATACGCGAACGACGACGAGTTAATACCCCATATAATTGATTCTTAAAATAGCGCCCGGGAACGAGTTCTCGACGGCGCGGAACGATAATGCAACCGGAGTAAATAAATCCGCGCCGAGCCCTCCAGTGTGCCATTAGGGCCGCGCCACCGATTGGTTGCGTCAGGTTGTCGTAAAGCCGGCGAAATTGTGCCGGTTAACGTGCCTCTTAATTGCTGATCGTTCCATATGTTTACCGTCGGTCGGCCAGCGGAATTTTGTCCAGACTATTTCGCGCAAGTCGCTCACGGCGGCATAGTTCGATTCGATTTATGTCCCTTCATGCTCTTCGCCGCTTCGAACTCCCTCGCTTCGTGTTGCCACGCACTAAAAGCACTTTGAACGTGCTGGTCTTATTACGTTATTATCTCAAATTTGCGCCACGAGCACTGCGAGCGAAAAAATGCGAGCTCTCGACTCGACGAAGAAAGACTCGATGATGAAAATTCAATGGGAAATCAAGTAACGCGCAATTGGTATTTTATGACGTTCATCGCGAGATATTTGTATTGCTTGATATTTCTTTTTAAGTCTTGTATTTATCACCTGTAATTGAAATTTCAACAAAATTGCTGGAATTATTATTACAAATGATTTATATTATATTAAACGTATTTTTCTTATACGAGTGTCAAGGCTCTTGGTCCCTCGCCGCCGAACTCTTGATCAGTGATGTCAGAAGCAAGTGCTATGTCGAAATAAAAAGACATACCCAAAAAGTGATGCACGCAGTCGACTAGATACACTTTTAAAATATTCCAAACATTTTCTCCTTTTGCTTTAACAATCAATGAATAACCGTAGAATTAACGTGACAAGATCATGAGAAAATGTAGGCTAAAAAGGAAGATCGTATGTTACGTTAATTTTACTATTATTTATTGTTAGAGCAAAAGGAACGTTTTATCTTACTTTATTTTTTCGATTTTATTTTTTTAAATTTTTATTATGTTTTATTTTTCTGTCCTTATTTTTTCACATTAATTTCATACAAATACGATAACATACACATTGCAACTTGAAATCTCGACAGATTCACGATAAAACGTCATGGTTTTTCGTGCTGAAAATTTCCGGCATAAAAGCGCCCGCGATATTAGTGCAGTCGTCGACGTTCTCCTCACGCGCGGTAGAGAGTTTATTAATTATCGAGCGGGCGCCGCGATGCGACTGGATTCGTTAATGTACTTCGCGACCCGATTAAATATTTGGAAGCAGAGCCGACGTGACGTAAACGGGAACTTACGATCGACGTCAGACGGAACGTCCTCGGAATCGCAATGGCGCACACGCTCGCAACGATTTATCGAGCTCCGCCGTACGTTCTTTCCACGAAGACCTCGCGATCGAACGTCCAGATTCTTAATTCCACCTTATGTAACGTGAATTTGTCAATGGTGATTGAGATCAGGCTCGTGTGTGATACGTACGTGGTCGCGCTTGACGCGTGAAAACGCGCTTGGATTTTTTACGCAAACGCCTGCGAGACACGACCGGTAACTCGATCAACTTTTTACACTAATCAGGCGATAGATAAGATAAGAAACTTGTCACTATGATACGACAACTTAATGCAAGTTCCATATATCGGGGTTCTTAAGAACAGTCGTCTACTCAAACGGAATGTGTTTAGCGGAGAGATTGGGGCTAGATGTCTCATACTTTACAATTTCGAAACTGCAACTTTTCAAACAACTAATTGTTGTGACTAACTGTGCAAGCATGATAGAGGTAACCTTTTTCTACGTATTAATGCTCGCCACGATCCTGTTAATTGTATCTTTGGTTTTGTAATAGACACAAACGCAGCAACGTGATCATTTTGCTCTGATATCGGCTCAGTGTATAGTTCAGGATAAAGAAGGCCACATAAAATATGTATCCTGATTAGTAGCTTCGCGAAAGGTCTCCATAGCGCTAGTATCAGATTTTAATTATAAACCAACTTTATTTCGTCCACCCATACGCTCGATTTCAATTATTTCATGAATAAAAATTACTTTTATTATTCGATACTGTGTATTATATACACTTGCAGGAAACTTCATTCTAATATAACATGTCACTTAAATTTATTCAGGATGGAGAATTATCTCACAATGGAGAAATAATAGCAAATCTCGAGATGCTCAAGAACATACTTGATTACTTCTCAATCAGTTTTTTTCCATTTCTTAACTAATATTTTGATTTTAGTGAAACTCAGGGAAAAAAGCATCTATGTAAATTGTAAAAGAAACATTTTGTCTCTACTGTTCCCGTCATACATAAATATGTATCATGAATCATAAAAACATAAACAAAGCACGTGGCCGACATACCCCTTGAGCCAACTAGATCCGATCTTCCCTATCTCAAGTAATGTCTATAAACACAGGCTTTATAGCATTTTCGTCTAGAGCGTTTAAATCGCTTGGAGAGCAATTACTAACGTTACAATCTCCATGATAGGTTAGACAGGGTTTATAACGCCATTAATCGCTCTCGGAGCGACGAAAGCAGCTTCGGCCGAAAGCGCTATTAGTCGATGTGACATCGGACGGTATAAGCGCCGCGCAGTTGACGTTGAACGCGTCCGTTCATTCTCGAATCTGCCTTTTTTACATCCCATACATGATACGACGTAGCTTCTGGAGCCTTCAGCTACGCAATCATGTTGAGTGAAACGTACAAAACACACGTTGCGTCATATCTTCGCTGCGAAGATATAATTTGGCGATTACCAGATTTCTCTCAGGGGAAGCGTCTTAAAAATCCTCTGAGCCGGGATAAACCGAGACAGTTTGGCAGAATCCGGGACAAATCTCGGCGTGCCGGACAGCAGGCGGAAAAATCCATGACACAGACTGGAAATCCAGGACTGTCTCGGGAAAAACGGGATGTTTGGTCATCCTTTACTTAATCTTCTATTGCCCACTGTGACTCTAAAGTGACAATCCAATTTCATCATTGTTTATTTTCAATATGAATATTGTTCCTGTCTTGACTGATGTGACGTAAAAGTCACATATAACTGCCTTTTTTTAATATGTCGACAGCGATAGTATCTACTCAACGTGACTTCAGAGTCACAAACTTGTTTTGGGAAAATAAGAAATTAGAGAAGTAAAATTTTTCACCTTATATGTGTTAAGTACTTTAAACATCCCATAAAAAATTTTTTAAACACGAGAAATTAATTTAGATAAGACGGTATATTAATATAATACACACGCTCCACGAACGCGTACGCAACACTGGCGACTAACGACGGATTATTTAACACTCGGGAGAGACGGGAGTATGGAGTACCGGAGGGAAAAAATTTGCGTTGCCTTACATCATCGGGAAAATTCCATCTCGCGACACTTGCGAGCCAGCTGCGCTGCGCCGCGCCGCGCCGCTCTATGTTGCGCGTATACGCTTGTTAATTTATCGAGCGGTCCGTATAAATCGTCCGCTGGAAAAGTGTCACCGGCAGCCAGGGAAAACGCGGCGTCGCGGCCGCGCGTTCGCTTCCCAGTGGTCCGTGACCAAGAATTTCGCGCGGCGCGGCCGCGTCGTGTTACATTGCGAGCGCGCGAGCGGGGCGGCACCGATAAATAATTTTCGCCGGCGAGTGTCAAAAGCTCGCCGCTGGGTGTGCTCGTGCGAGTGATATACAGGGTGCTTCCAACCACCCGAGTCGAGAGAGAGAGAGAGAGAGAGAGAGAGAGAGAGAGAACTGCTCTTAAGAGCCTGCTGAGTGGAAGGATGAAGTGACTCGGCGCGAGTTGGAAGTTTATATCGTGATTAACATTCCGCGATGAAGACACGACTCGCCGACATTCTCGCTGATCGTCGCTGTGTTCCGAGCCATTCCCAGGGGAATTCCTGGAGAGACGTGCGCGCGTACAGCCCCAGGGGGGGTGTACCTCACAGTTTACGGCCTGTTTCCCAACAATGCCCTGAACAATTTCACTAATACGCGGACGTTGAATTTCGCGGCGACGCAACTGATTGTAAATACGTGTGTACATGTGTGCGCGATGCATATTCTGAGATCTGGGTTGATCTCAGCAGCCGGTAGAACACGTTCTCGAAGCTAGATATCGGATCTTTCGCAGACACCCTGTATATTTAAGGTGATCCGACATGGCGATAAGGGAGAGTGATCGATAGCGCGGCCGGTTTAATGGCTCCGTCGTAGAAAATTCCGATTCTCGAACTATCGGGAAGCGATTCAAGACAAAGCCGACTCACGAAGTTATTAATAAAGACGGCGATAAATAACCGACAAACGTTAGGGGGAACGCGACGCAGCGTCTGCATCGCGAAATTACGTCGGAAAATTAGACTCAAGAAGAGTCCAAGGTCCGTATTAATAGTTGTCACTTGAAACTTGTCTCATACGGGATACTTAGATTTTTCTTAAGGGGATGCCCAAAGTGGGCGAGGAACTCCACAAATGTCAGTAACATAAAGACGATCGTTATTAACAAGCTCATTTTTCTTTTCGTATTCTTTGTACAGTGATTTGCAAAACGGTTTAGATACGATGAAGTTGGGAGCTCAACAAACTGTCAAAATTAAGAATTATGCTTGCTTGGTAATTATATTATTAACTAACTTGAACTATCCGGCGTTGTCGGGTTATCACAAAATGTTAGGGAGATCAAAACAAAGGGAAGGAGTGGAATGTGTCCAGGTTTCATGGTAGCCTATATTTTCCGCAGACTCCTAGAGAATAATTATGCAAAATTTGATCTAGATCAGTCAAAGAGTTTAGGAGTTAGTAGAGAATATACATTTTATTTTACATATAATTATATATTATTATTAATTATTAATTATTATTATTATTACTATTATTAGTGTTATTATTATTAGTTATTATTTAGTGCCTTTTAATTATGTCATTATTGTGTCCGTTCGTCAGTAATGACTTTCAATTTTGACAGTTTAGTGAGCTCCCACTTACACACACACATACGTAGGTCTTGCGTCAATATGTTCAGCTTAAAAAGTTGTACCAGAAGCACAACTATTGGTGGCGAATCGGCTTCTCGCCTCGCGACAACCGTAATCAGTCTCTAATCACAGTCCGACTGTTCGCGTTTCCATAATTATCGATACGCAAAGGTAAAACATCACCACCACCACCACCATTATCGCGCGCAACAATAGCAACCGCGGCCGAAGCAGCTCTCGTGCCACCGCTGCCGGGTCAAAAAGCAAACGGAACACCCTTGGCGTCGTAAATCGCGGCCTGATGACTCGATAAAGCGCGTATGCGCTCGCGCTCGCGTAGTGTTGGGATAAACCGGCGATCTCCGATCGGCGATCATCGATACCCCCGGCTAATGACCACTTCCGGCGGGGAATATCGGCGCGCGGCGCGCTCATTGATAAATGATTACGTCAGTGACGTCGGCTGGTTCGGGGTGGCCGCGTGCACGCCGCGCCGAAGGACACGCGTGTTCGCGTGTATCGGCGCGAGATTTGCAGTCGCGATACCCCGGCGATTCCGGCCCGATCAATATGAAGCGAAAGCAAGCCCCCGCCGTCGCGCACACGCGGACGTCGTCGTTCCGCGGGCCGCGACACTGCTACGCCACGGTGGATCGATCGATCCTCGCTTATCGTCCGATCCGATCGATAACGCGCGGGAAGAGAAAAAGAAAGAAAGAGAGAGAGAGAGAGAGAAAGGGAGTCGCGCGGGTATCGCACGCTCGCGATCGATCGATCGATCGGTTGCGGGCGTGTACCTACACGGCGAGCCGATAAATCGCCAACGACGCCGACGGCGTCGACTCCACGGTGTCGAGGAATTGAATCGGTCAGTGGTAGAAGGGCTCGCGCTACCAGGTGGCTCGGGAACTTTTGTCGTTGTAGCCGATGATGTTGTACACGCGAACAGTACACGACTGTGTGACGTAATGTAACGTAACGCAACGCGTAAACGTGCGTTGTGACATCCTTTTCAGTTTGTCACGCGGAAGAAACTCTTCTTGTCGTTTGGCGTTTCGACAGATGGCGCTTGGAGGGGTCGGTAAGATCACAAAAGCAAGGACACGCGTCTGATCCGGAGCATTTTTATTGTTTTGGTCTTCAGATACGGATACTTAAACTTTGGGCATAAAAATACATATACATATGTTTTATCTTGAAATTTTTACTCGTATTTAAATTCGTATTCGTACAGTAAGAATGTCCACGGTTAGATAAGTGTCCGTAGACTGGTGGGAGAGAAGGTGGTAATACAGACTACTTTCGTGTTTTAGACAAAAAACTCAATATTATAAATGCAATAATTGCATTAACCCTAAGAAGTGTTAGAAATATATATTTCTTATATGTATATATATTTCTTATATTTTCTTATATGTACATTATTACTTCAGCTCATATCATTACATATATCAAGAAGGGAAGGCATAATAATGTATCCATAATTAGGCAAACAAATTGTTTCTAGAATACAAATTTTTTTTAAACATAAGAATTGGGTCTTAGAAAATGGAGTGATAATATAAAACAGGCATGAAAATAAAAGAAAAGAAGCTTACTTTTTGTTATTATAGAGTTGTTAAAATAGCTCATTTTATTAAATTCCTTTGAACGTAAAAATCATAAGTTAAGAATAAAAATAGAAATTTCCTATAAAGATTAAGAAAGATAAGCTCAATAATTCGGATTGAGTAGACGTCCTTCAGGTCAATGAACAGAAGTCTCATCGGTAGAAGTGTTATCGGAGACTCGTCGAACGAAAAGTCACGGCGCGATGGTGGATGCTTGATGTCTCAATAAAGCCGTAAAAAAAGAAAGGGGGAAGAGAACCAAGCGAGACACGTGTGCCCGCGGTGCGTAATTACTCGGTGGAAATTAAGCATCGAGATTGAGTAACGCTGGAAAGCCACCTACCGA
The DNA here is from genome assembly GCF_010583005.1 of Odontomachus brunneus. NCBI lineage: Eukaryota > Metazoa > Arthropoda > Insecta > Hymenoptera > Formicidae > Odontomachus > Odontomachus brunneus. Next base: position 213,521 of record NW_022639578.1, on the reverse strand, counting down.
GATATGACCAGCGGGAATCCTTGCGCAATTCAAACGTAACACGGACAATTTTATTTTATTATTCGGCGACACTCGTGCGTCAATTCGACACACATCGCTCGTCTATCTTCCTTCGAACTCGCCGGCGCGTTTCGAAAGTTTACGTTCGCGATAGGGAGAGAAGAAAACGTCGTGCCTGTGTCATCTCTCTCGCGCATTTCGGCGCAAAGAGACCAAGTGCGCTCGTTTCGTCATAAATAAGGGACGCGCTCCTTTTAATACACGGCTGCGACGCTCCGAAGAATCGGGGACTTCAATGCGCGCAACTCGCGCGCAATTATCTCTGCTTTCTAATTCGAGCGCTTGCGAAGAGACATGCTCGTGAAAATGGTCTCCTGCGTCGTGCCGGCTGTTTTAAGTGGATGACCCGCCCTTTCTGGGGCTTATGGAGATCTCGCGAGACTTTCACGAGAACGTACCGCTGTATGAGTGTACGAATGAAGAAATTAAGCGTCTGTGGGAACGAGGATCTAGATCGGGTGTGTCTGTGTAAGACTCACAAGGTTTCTTAATATGGAACGACGAGCCAATTTGAAAAATTATGTAGTCATGAACACAACCTGTGTCGGCTTTCATTAATTAGTTCATATTTCACGATTAACAATCTGAAAGCCTTGAAACAATAATTCGTATTATACAATCTTCAACGGAATTCTTTTGCGATTACAAAATCTCCACTTAAAGATCTTCATAGAGAAACTAATTTATTCGATAAAAAGGAGATGAATTAATAGGAAGAGAGTATGTGATTTCAGAATATCTCACACAGAAAGAATGTTGTAGTAAAAATTATAGTACCATTTTAGTAGTTCGGGAATAAACTGACATTATTACAAAAATTATAATAAAACATAATAAAAATTACCATAATTTTTACTATGTTTATTGTCACTTTTACTATATTTTACTATAATTTTCATCATTTTCAGTGCTAGTTCTCTTCCTATTTTGCGATTTTGTAGTCTCTCACTATTCTTCTCAAAATAAATATTAAAAATTGCACATAACCAACACATCCCTAGAGCCATACAGCCCCGGTCTCCTCTACCTTAGACATCCGGCGATCGTTGTACTCGCAAGGTGCGCATTTGTCGTCGGACACGAATTTATTGGATCCGCGGGCAAAATGCAACCCTTCCTTCATTAAACCGCGAACAGGAGCCACTTTCTCAAAGGAAAAGCAAGATTTCCCGGGCTGGTAATTGGTTTTACACGAGCGGCTCCGTTTTTGTTCAGCGTGACTCAGCGAGCGAGCGAGCGAGTCAGCCACTGAAAGCGACTCGAGAGACGAAGTCGAACAGTTTTACCTGCTCCGCGGCCTTGTTAACGAAACGGACGTCCATTTGAGACCATCTTAGCGCGCTTCCGAGAAATTCGTTTCGTTCCTACTAATTACCAGAGGCGTCCTATATTTCCGCCGCCTCTCTCGGTTCGATGTTTTCTCCGCGAAACAACACTTTGGACGAGTCGGGCGCGCCGACGTTCCGCCGCGTCGGTGCCGTTTCGGCAGTGCCTCTGGTGGTCCAGCAAATAAAGAATCCCGCGGTGCTTGTTGCTGGAAATCGCGCCGCTGTTTTTCGAGTTGGAGATAGTATATTTGTCGACTCTGCGCGCAACGAATATGCAACGCTGAACGTTATAAATAGCAACGTGTGTCTGTGTGCGCGTCTGGTATTGACGATATGGCAGGATTTCCTCGAGCGAGTAGTCAGAAACATAAAAGTCATGCATGCACGTTGCATCAAGAGGAACAATAAATTTGAATATCCGCGAAAATAACGAAAATTACATTTATCTGTGGCTGCACGAGTGAAGCAAATAACTTTTCCATATTTCCTACAAAAGCAGCGGCACACAACGCTACTTAAATATAATATAAACATTTATTATTGAAAAATAAGATAAACTGAAAAATTATTGGGATTAGGGAAATTATTAGAATATTGTAAGAAAAATTAAAGAAGTTATTGGGAACATTATGAGATAAAATAAATTATTGAACAAAAAATTTAATCAGTTAAAGCAGAGAACAGTTAGTAAGAGTCATCGTAGTATGAAGTTTAAATTTTTATTTTTGTTTTATAATTTTAGGAGGATAATAATTTCTAATAATGTTAAACGCACGCAGGGATTCCTGGGACTAATATACGCGGAAGATCTATCTTCTATCGGCTTGAATCGACTCTATAATCCTGATCATTTAATATTATCCCAATATATCCCTTAATTCCTTTTTATTAATTAAATAATAAGCATTTTTATTTCTTTTATTTTTATTTTTATTTTAATACTTTAATTTTAATTTTAATTTTAAATATTTCTCGAAGTGCGCGCGCGTATATTTAACACTGTTAGAGATTATTATTCTCTCCGAGATAAAAGTCTGAATTTCGCACCAAAATCTGCAGTGGCTCTTACTGGTTCTTCTCTACTTTAACTGATGTATATGTGTACGTGTGGGATGTCCTAATCAAAATATAGTCCGTTGAAGGAAATATTTCTTGTTACATAAATGTTTCTTATTAAAGAGAAGTCGCGAATAAACCAAGTGTCTTTTTATTTTCAGGTTCGCGATCTTGTGGAGGGTTGCACGTGCCCCACGCAGTTCCCGATGATCCGCGTGTCCGAGGGCAAATATCGAATTGGCGACACCAAGGTCTTGATCTTCGTCCGGATACTGCGCAGTCACGTGATGGTGCGTGTCGGTGGCGGCTGGGACACCCTCAGCCACTATTTGGACAAACACGACCCGTGTCGATGCAGAACCTGTGAGTATATCGAGCCCGTACATTAGACCCTAAATCTAAACGAGTCGTCGCGACTATAACACGATCGTCCTTTCTTCTCTCTTTCTCAGCGCATCGCTCGATGATCTCGGCGAAGCTCATTCAAAAGGCCGGCGCATCCTTCGATCTGGCCAGCGCGCAGGTGCATTATGAACGGTGAGTACTTGACTTTCTCTCTCTCCTTTATCACAGCGCGTGCTGTTAACTCATCAAAAGTCGTAATTATCTTATTTTTAATTAACCTCATTTTTAATAAAAAATTGGCCCGTTTATTTTCAAGCAGTTTCAAATTGGCATTACAACTACTTTTATATAACTGTGCGAATTAAAAGCTGAAAATAAAATTGTATATTAATCAGGCCATTTTATATTCGATGAAAAAGTTTTGTCCTATAAATGAGACATTGGTCGCTTAACCCTAACAGTCACACTTTTATTTTCTATGCTTGAGTAACACTTTATGTACGTCTATTGAACGTACTTTTATAAAAAGTTATTTAAAATTGATTAAACTATTTATCGTAAATTATAATCATTCTTTTCTTTATTTGTAACATAATTTTCACGCATAATTTTGATTTATTTTTTAATTTTTATTTATTTATCGCATTTTAGGAAATCGTAAAATAACACAAAATAATTGAATAGTGAATAGAGTCATAGAATAAGCATAGTATAGTCACAGAATAACAAAAACTTAACGTCAATGTTAAATTCAATTTTATGATCAAAATCAGTTTTAAAATTTACAAGACTGATTCGCTAGAAAGAAAAAAAGTCGGTGATCATAGCTAATAATGGGAGAAGGGAAATGGGGAAAACTACACTAGTAAGTGCGCAAAGCGTTTTGATGTGACTGTCAGAGTTAATTGCGAGATGCAACGAAAGGGTGCCACTCGACGACGAGATCGGCTGGGATTTATTTTCGTTCGAGTGTCTCCCGCACGCAAATGCCATCCGATGCGTAAATCTAATGGCTTCGTCAACATTGTCTGAGCTATGTATACGACACTCTATTGCGCGCGACACTTTTATTATAGCATAATAAAACACACGCGTAAACACGCATCGTTGCGTAGTTTACAGTACCGTCTATAAGTGCATCCGATTGAAATAGCGGAGAGATAGCCCTTCGAGTGGAAATGAGCTATATCGTGTACTTCGTTGTACTATTTAACTTTTGCGATAAATAATCAAATAGGTCAAGGTTCTCTCAAGAAAGTTTCATGGTCAAATAGAGGCCGCTATCTTGCTTACCCCTATAAGTGCTGAGATTGACCTTGAGCTAATTCCTCTTGCATAAATAATCATCTTTGGGATGTTGTATCAAGCCGCAAGAGATAAACAGAATACAGGCGTGTATCACTTGATGTGGGTTATTTGTTGGTCTTGCGCGCGAACTTCTGCACGATAGTGTACGCGCGCCGTGACATTTGGTCGCGGAAACTGAAAATTCTCCAGCATACTCGGCCAGAACGACACGGTAACGACCAACATCAATTCCGTCGTAACGCCCGGTCGTTGCGTTGTTTCCACCCAGATCACCTCCGAGAACGCGACGGAGTTCCGCGTCGAGCATCGGTTCGTGCGCCGGCACGGTGCAGGGCTCGCCCCAATCGGCGCAGCTGCACGCACCCAGAAGCATTTCCAGCAATCGCTCGCGATCGCCCACACCTCACCAGTCCGGCAGCAAACAGCAGCAGCAGCAGCAACAGCAACAACAATCGAACGACGAGCCGAGAAAGATAAATCGCTCGAGAAGTCCCACGCCACAAAGGAAATTCCTGGCGAGTCCGAATCACCAGGCCGATTTAGGGAAGCAGAGATCAAGGTCGCCGACGCCCAGGGCGAATCTCAGGTCGAGAAGCCCGACGTCGCGAGCGGAGCCGAAGAGCAGCAGTGCGGTGTCGCCGACGAGTCATGGGAAATTTCAGGAAAACGGCCGAGTAAGTTCACTCCTTTATCGTATTTTTAGTTTTTCGTCGAACTAACGTGAAAGTATTAAGTCGTATGTTGCTTGGAAAATTCGAACTTTTGAACATACACAACGCGCGCTTAAAAAATCACCAAAATTTTAAGTACCATTAAAACCTTGATTGCCGCGTTGATTTCTGTCGATTACACGAAAGCTTATGATTAAAGAAGATTCAGTTATCAGAGATACGGAATCTAGATACGATGAATAAATGTAATTCGATACATTTGTTATTTCGTCTCATTGACTCTCTGTTGCTTCTAGCCGAATTTTCAAACGCAGTTAATTGTACTTTAACTTAACTTTTCTGGTAAATAAAGGATTCTGAATTCTGTGGATTGTATATTTTATTTCTCGTTCCGAAATCGTAACGATCTTTCAGATATCACTTTCTTTATTACGTTAACTTGGTTGTCTCGCGAGTCTCACGAGGAACATTTTATGCTGTTCAAGGACGCGAACAAAAGGCAAGAGCTGCAACAGCAGCAAGCGAAACTGTCGGAGGATTTTGTGAAGCGTTACGTCGTGGAGGGCGGCGTGGCGCGTAGGGCCGTCGAGAAAGACGGCACGCCGAAGTACGAGCCGGCGATTTACAACTACAAGTGCGGCGAGGACTCGAGCAGCAGTCGCAGCCCGACGCCGAGTCCGCCTTCGAACAAGCAGGAGCCCGCCGAAACTTTCGGCAACGAGGCTCGCCACTGCCAGAAGTCGCCCCACGGCGACAGCGAGCACTCGGACAACGGCAGCGAGGTGTCCGACGAGGGTTACCGCAGTCTTGGTGCCGTCCAGTCGTCCATGGCTAATGGGAACTCCGCCAGCGCGCAGAGCTCGCCCACGGTTGCCGATTGTCAAAGTAAGTGAACGAATGTGCATTTCTCTCAATGTTACTTTTCGCGCTGCGGTTTCGCTCTCTTGCGACACTACTTTGTAACCAAGAGAGGGTCACACTTTATGCAATAATTATCTAGAATAAGATACCATTTTCTGAAAAGACTGAAATAATGATAAAATTCATAAAAAATTTAAGTAGGTAACTGTAGAGAGATAAATAATAAAATAGCATGATATAATATCTCAATTAGTCAGATTTTCGTGCCGACTTCTTGTCGTTGTGAATGTCGTTAGAATATTAGAATAGTATTGTAGGTACATAAAGTGAGAAAAAAATACTTGGAAATTTATTTGTGGGACAAAAAATTTGCTCCTGTGAAATAAGGTCGATTTCCATGAATACATTTTCAAGTAACTTTTTCTCATTGTAGGAATATTGAGTCCAAATTATTTCATATTATCCAAATTATTTCTTTTAGGGCTCTTGAGGGTACGTACTCCATAAAATAATATAATAATGAATAATTATTATTGTTATTATATACATGTGTTATAACTAGGGCGGAGACTAGCGTTTATATTTTTTGCTATTTTGACATATTGGCAGTTAATTAGTTACAACAATTATAAATATTCAAGTTAAGAAATATTTTATATTCGTTACAAAAAATAAAAATAGTATTGTGATTCGAAAATGTAGATATACAAAATGACTTCCTCTTGGTATTGCAACGGTATTGATTCGGGATCGCTGAGTCGCCGTTTTCCGCGGACGTGAAATTTGTCGCTGCTGTCACACGTCGTACTGGACACGTGCGAATGTCTTGTTTACGTCCGAGACGCGAGATCGCCTTATTCGTTGATAGAACCGATCGTGTGCTCGTTCTCCGTGAAGAAACTGATAGAGGCTCATGACGTTTGTTTCCCTTGCCTGACTGAATATGGTGACGCGCCGATCGGACTCGAGTGTCCAGCGTTTGGACGTGCTCTCGCCATCATCGGCGAGCGAGTCATCGAATTTAATAAGAGGGTAGAGAGGACGAGGTAGAGGAGGAGGAGAAAGAGGGCGGAGGGGCGACGGAGAGCAAGAGAGAGAGAGAGAGAGAGAGAGAGAGAGAGAAAGAGAGAGACAGACGGACAGACATGGATGTGCGACGTGCTCGCGCTCGATGAACAAACGCGCATTGTGCGGCGGACGACGAGGCGATGTCGCGTGTCGAGGCGCGAGCGAAAAAACTCGGCCGTGTGCCGATGCGAATCGAGAGATTAAATTCGATTACGGCGGCGAGGAGCGAGGAGAAGCGCGCGCTTTGTGCGCGAAAATAGAGAGAGAGAGAGAGAGACAGCGAACGGCAGAGAGAGAGAGAAAGGAGGGAGAAGGAGACGAGAGAGAAAGAAAACGAGATCGCGTGCGCGCGGATCGAACGGAATTTAATAGCGCGACCGCGCGACGTTTATCTGCGGCTGTCGATCTCGCGAGTATCGATAACGACGAATTAATTCGCTCGTTGAGGCGGCGGCGGCGCTTTGTGCGATGGTAGATAGAGCCGATAAATTTTCTTTGTCAGAAGGAAAGAGGTAACGGTGCGCAGGGAGAAAGTTGCCTCGCGCGAAAGAAGAAAGAAAAAAGAAGAGGACACACGGGAGTGCGGAAGGAAAAATTAATTTTACTCATCTCTTCATATTTATTTATTTATAGCAGAGGAAAAGGAACCACCTTTTGGTGTACACGAACAGGACAAAGAGAGAGAGAGAGGGGAGAGAGAGTTTTCCATATTTACAATGACGCAAATGGAAATTAAATGAATTATAAACTATCAATTTTTCACGCGGAAGAAGATGATGTATCAGCAGCATTAGTGCCATTGTTATTGGTTCAATGACGATGCGTTGTTTCTTCGGTAAAAATTTTGCAATTGAAATCAACGATAAATACAGTTGAATCGATTGATTCGTGGTATCGACGTTTCATTGAATCTTTCATTCTTTCAACGGTATTCTCTTTCCCGTATAGATAGCCATTTTCGTTACGGATCTTCGTGGAGTTGCGTGGAGACGAAACGCCTGTACGCGAATTTCCTTCAAATCTCATCTTTCCCACAACCTTTGCCGGAGAATCACTTAATAAATATCACGATGTCTAATCCATCCGCAAAAATGATACATGTCAAATATAACGAAAGTCCGTCGGCGAGATTTCGCGGCGATCGAGGTGTTGTTTTCCCACGACTTGAAACAATTCGCCGACATCGAGAGAGACGACTCGCGACGGCGACGGCGATCGTGGAAACCCCAAAGTCCCGTTATCCCGTTACGTACGGTCAAATGAGCTCGCTGAAAGCGACGATCTCGCGATGAAAGTCCAGTTTGCATCCGCGGGCTTCGGATCGAACTGTCGCATAAATCCACCGCGCCGATTTACATACAATGTACAGAAATTATTGAGAATTTATACGAATTTACGCACACGTACGCGCCCGCTCGCTCGCTCGCTCGCGCGCGCGCGCACGCTCACTAGATTTGCACCGTCTCTCGCATTAATAACCGCGCCGTCGACGTGGGATCGGGCGGGCCTTTATCGAGACTCATCGAGACCGTGCTGTCACTCGAACGCGCGACGAGAGGCCCCGCACTCGATTCACTCGACGCGCCAGCTGATAGCAGGGCTCACGCCCGCGTCTCCGCTCTCGTGTGTGTTTTCGAGCGCGCCGGGACATTGTCCCGCGAATTCCCCAGGAACTCTCCCGGGCTCGCTCGCTCACGAGCACCTGACCCGACATTTGGACCACCCTGTAGACGATTAATATTCAAAGTACACAGACACGCGGAGAGCTCTCGCTCTCGTATACGCGCGTTATAAAAGCGCGCGCGGGCCCGCGCATGGGCCGGGCTGACATTTAGCCGGGGCGACCGATTATGTGAGGGATCGCTCGAAGCGTGGGCGATCTCCAACAACCTGTCCTGTCCTCGGAACAATCGCCGACGGTCGATCCCCGATAACGCGCTCCGGTCGTATGCTCTCGCCTTGAACGCGCGCGCCAGGCATTACTACTTGGGATACTCGACTCACTTGACGCGGTTGACGCATTGCCGCGCGGCCCCGCCAAGTGGAAAAAGTCCGCGGTGCTCGGCCGCCGATGCTTTTCTTCCACCGCCGGGAAGTTAAACGGGCCGCGACAGATCTAGCCTCACCCGCTGATCCCGGGCGTTTTCCGCGCGGCGGGAACAACAACTTTTTCGCAGGGGAGCTCACCTCGAAGGCGCTTGTGCAGGAAGTGCGCCTTGCTTTCCAACGGCGCTTGGAATCGTCTTGTTTGTTGCTTCGCGATACGTATTCCTTCAATTCACCGCTTTCGCACGAGATACATCAAACACGTATGATGTTCTCCTATCAAATTTTACGACCTTTTTCTTCCTTTCCAACGAGAAAATGTGAAAACTTGAAGCGTAGAAGAGCGCGCGGGGTGTAAGACACGCCGATTTTTCCATGTTTCGTCGTATTTCTCGCGTCACGTTGATTTTTTGCACCTGCTTCCGGAAATTGGTATCTAAATGCAGATACAGCCGGCGGAAGGAGCCGATTGTCCGGATGTGAAAAGATGCAGACAGTATCTGAATATTGCATCTAGATACTTAATAGCACACTGAATGTAAGTCACTCTTGTTCCTCTTTCAAGCAAATGGAATGATTTATTACAGTCATCGCAGAGAAATCAGGGAGCACGGTTTGACCACACAAGCTATGGCAACTACGAACCATTTTATGCGCGCGTGCACTCGACTCCTTCCTCTATTTACCTCCGATTTATTTGCTCATAATGCTTTTTCTGATTATATATTATTTCGAGAGTCGTTGTACAAGGTGTCTGATGATAACACAAAATTCTCGTCTGGATTAGATCAAACTGCACAGAAAATCCCTCTATCATTTTGTAAATAACCAGGTAGATCTTTGACTTATTAATTACAAAAGATTCGTTAATGATCGCGCAGAACCGCGTTTCCTTTAGTTAATAACTTCCAAATAACCACGTGGTTATTCGTTCAGTTTAGCTTGATTTATTTAGCTAATCAGCCTAATCTAAGCACACGATGTCATCATGGCGTCGCCATCACAGCTCATTTGCCGGATAACGCGTGATCATTCGCTAGTCTTCCTTAGTTAATAACTCAAAATTTTACGTAGTTATTCGCAAAATGGTAGGGGGATTTTCCGTGCAGTTTGGTCTGATCTACACGTGCACGAAAGTTTCATGTTGTCATTGGACACCCTGTGTACTCCTTCGTACCTTTCGCAACGCGCGGCCACTTGTCCGCGCTAAAAATTGGAGCCATCGATCAAATCGTTTCGAATCGGCCGTCGTCCGTTCTCGGCCGAGATGAACTTTCGCGTTACATTTCGCGAGAGATGAAAGGACCGGAGGCGTTCTAAGCGCAACGTTCTAAGAACGTCTTATTGATTGAGATTTACGCGAGAAGCCGCAGGAGGCGGCCCCGGATGACTCATTCATTTACATCGATATCTTTAATTTATGCGATGGCGCTAGAACGCGCACAACTTAGACGGGACACGCATGCGGCAGCAGCGCAGTCGTGATACACTCGACTTGTTTCAACGCGATATGAGACACGCACGCAATGCGCCGCGATGCGCGTCAGCGCGCTCCGCTTAGATCTTGCGGGAGACTCGGTCAGTCGAGAAAACTCTTCTTCGAGAGTAAAAACGGAGAGTAAAAACGGAATCGCGCGGCGATTAAGCAGCTCGGCTAAGACAAGCGTGAAAACTTGTTAAGAGCGTAGCGACGAAATTTGTTCCCCTTTCTTTCGGACACGCGTTCGTTT